>NC_071668.1:37821287-38124318 GCF_028554725.1 Zeugodacus cucurbitae
ATCATTTTAGACTGAAATTGCAGAATATCTGATACCGCAGTTCTAGAATATATTCCTTTACGAATTGTCTTATCAATGCATTCGCCTTCGCATACAGCCGCAGAAGACGCTGACTCGTTGAGGTCTACTTCAGAATAGTTTTCGTTGTTCTCCAAACTGTCGTTTATTACTACTGACTCAACCACTCTACTGCCGAAAATTTCATTTAATTTAATTAGTTAAATTGTATTTATTATTTATACATTTTTATATTACCTGTATAACATTATATTGCTCCATTATTCCAAAAACCCTCGACAAAAGAAATTTAAATTTAAATGCAAATGTAACCACAATGCAAAAGCAAACTGATGTAAACAGAAATCAGCTGATCAGTTATGACGAAACGAATACATAGCGTTCAGAGTTGTATAGGGTGATTTTTTAAGAGCTTGATAACTTTTTTTAAAAAAAAACGCATAAAATTTGCAAAATCTCATCGGTTCTTTATTTGAAACGTTAGATTGGTTCATGACATTTACTTTTTGAAGATAATTTCATTTAAATGTTGACCGCGGCTGCGTCTTAGGTGGTCCATTCGGAAAGTCCAATTTTGGGCAACTTTTTCGAGCATTTCGGCCGGAATAGCCCGAATTTCTTCGGAAATGTTGTCTTCCAAAGCTGGAATAGTTGCTGGCTTATTTCTGTAGACTTTAGACTTGACGTAGCCCCACAAAAAATAGTCTAAAGGCGTTAAATCGCATGATCTTGGTGGCCAACTTACGGGTCCATTTCTTGAGATGAATTGTTCTCCGAAGTTTTCCCTCAAAATGGCCATAGAATCGCGAGCTGTGTGGCATGTAGCGCCATCTTGTTGAAACCACATGTCAACCAAGTTCAGTTCTTCCATTTTTGGCAACAAAAAGTTTGTTAGCATCGAACGATAGCGATCGCCATTCACCGTAACGTTGCGTCGAACAGCATCTTTGAAAAAATACGGTCCAATGATTCCACCAGCGTACAAACCACACCAAACAGTGCATTTTTCGGGATGCATGGGCAGTTCTTGAACGGCTTCTGGTTGCTCTTCACCCCAAATGCGGCAATTTTGCTTATTTACGTAGCCATTCAACCAGAAATGAGCCTCATCGCTGAACAAAATTTGTCGATAAAAAAGCGGATTTCACATTTCGAACCGAACACTGATTTTGGTAATAAAATTCAATGATTTGCAAGCGTTGCTCGTTAGTAAGTCTATTCATGATGAAATGTCAAAGCATACTGAGCATCTTTCTCTTTGACACCATGTCTGAAATCCCACGTGATCTGTCAAATACTAATGCATGAAAATCCTAACCTCAAAAAAATCACCCTTTATTTGCGTAAACTTATTTTAGTATGCAATCCAACAACAAATTATTTACACTAGCATAAAAACTTATGATTTTATGATTTTACGATGCTTTAAGACACCTTGTGAGTACCCCAATTATATTCACGCAACAAAAGTTGCTAAGACAGTATTATAATTCTGTTCATATAAATATTATTTGTAAGTCATAAAACTAAACGAGTTAGATATAAGGTTATATATATCAAAATGATCAGAGTGATGAGAAATCCGAATGTCTGTCTGTCCGTCCGTCCGTGCAACAGATAACTTGAGTAACAATTGAGATATCTTGGGCAAAATCGGACTACTGCCACGCCCACAAAATGCCGAAAACCGAAAACAAATAAAGTGTCATAACTAAGCCATAAATCAAACTATGAAAGTGAAAGACAGAGTAATGACAGGTCATGGTCATTTTTTAAATGCAGCTCTTTCTCTATTAACTAACCTATTAATTACATCATTTTAAGTTTTTAACCACATATGTCCTAACGTAATGATATCCCAATTTAAAATTGTATAGCTTAGTTTGTTTATTTAATCGTATTTTTAATTCGTTGTAGTAGTCTAATTTTGACAATATATTATACCAATATTCTCATGGTTTCAAGGGTGTTAACGGACGGAGGATCATTGTGTCTTATATTAAAAAGATAAAATATCCTATATTTCAAGTTGAATTAAACACAACATAAGGTGCAAAATTTCATTCTGTGTACAGACGTCTGCAGTTGAATTTAATACAACTGCGTTGGCTACGACAGCGTTTCGATAGCTTCAAGGGTGGGTTAAAAGGAAAGAATAAAAGTGCATCAAAACATATCTTAAATAAAAATAAAATTTTTCAAGTACCAAACGGAAACACAGTAAAACAAAAAAAAAAAACATAACCAACCAACGTCAGATAATGGGAAACGATCAAATTTATTGCTAATAAACTCAAGATCGAAAACTAAAACCGTCAACTGGTCAAACCGGAAACCCAGTGTAACCAAAATAACAGCATTCGTGACTGTTCATCCTCATCAGAAACTGCGGCTGCAAACCAACCTCAACGAAAACAATTTATGTTCAAATATCGTTGAACATGCATTCTTTTAGTCTTGGCACGCATACATTTATATGAGGCAAGCATGCACTCAACTAACACAACTAATGTATATACTATACACACAAGATAACCTATTGGTTATAAAAATACATTTGAGCAATTGCTTGTGTGCATTTGAATAACCCCTTATCATGCAACATCTAAAATATACATTTAAAACTGGATTTTTGTTTGATTTTTTTAAATTTTTATTTAAAGATTATATTATTAGCTATATATTTTGGTACAAAAGTTGCACTCTTCAGTGAAGCACCTTGCAATATAAAGCATTTTTATACTCTCGCAACAAAAGTTGCTAAGAGAGTGTTATAGTTTTGTTCACCTAACGGTTGTTTGCAAGTCATAAAACTAAACGAGTTAGATATAGGGTTATATACATATATCAAAATGTTCAGGGTGACGAGACGAGTCAATCCGAATGTCTGTCTGTCCGTCTGTCCGTGCAACAGATAACTTGAGTAAAATTTGTGATATCTTAACGAAACTTGAAACACGTATTCCTTGGCACCCTGAGGAGATTGCTTTCGAAAATGGGCAAAATCGGACCATTGCCACGCCCACAAAATTGCGAAAACCAAAAACTTATAAAGTGTCATAACTAAGCCATAAATAAAGTTATGAAATTTGGAACATAGGATCGTATTAGGGAGGGGCACATTTGGATGTAATTTTTTTGGAAAAGTGGGCGTGACCCCGCCCTCAAATAGGTTTTTTGTATATAATTCGCAAACCAATAAAGCTATATAAACCCAACTTTCTGCAGTCGTTTCTTTTAGCCGTTTCCTTATACAGTCCAAAAATTAAAGAAAACGGATATTAACCACGCCCACCTCCCATACAAAGGTTATGTTGAAAATGACTAAAAGTGGGTTAACTCACTAACGAGAAACGTCAAAAACACTCAATTTTACAGAAGAAATAGCAGAAGGAAGCTGCACTCAGATTTTTTTACAAAATGAAAAATGGGCGTGGCATCTCCCACTTATGGGTCAAAAACCATATCTCAGGAACTACTCGACCGATTTCAATGAAATTCGGTATATAATACTCTCTTGACACCCTGATAACACATGTGAAAAATGGATGAAATCGGTTTATAACCACGACAACTTCCCATATAACTCAATTTTGAATTCCATCTGATTCCTTCACTTTATAATGTATACATAAGGAACCAATTAAGATAGCGAAATAAAACTTTACACAAATAGTACATATCATCTCTGGCTTCACTTGAGAAAAAATTGTCTAAAACGGACTATAACTTTTCAAGGCCCCTGTTATCGAACATGTTGAACTCCGCGCCTAAGGGTAAATTTTAACCGAAAATATGGATAAATCTCTCTGATAATTTAATGTAACTCAGAGGAAATTGTTTATTCTAATAGTCTAATAATTATTAAAATCGGATAATAACATCTCCTAGCTCCCAACCTTATTATAGGCTTTTCAAAAATATGGTGGGGTTTAATCTGCATATATGTATTGATTAATATGTGAGATATCTTAGTGAAATTAAGTGAGTGCATAATCTTGGATATAGTGTACCTTGCTGTTGAAAATGAATGAAATCGGTTCAGGAATTTCCTCAGCCCTCATACACTATATAGGACGATTTTCGCTATTCTATTAAACTTTGTGCCGAATTTATAGATAAATTTGGGTGTTATCTTAATAAAATTTCTTCAATAAATTACGAGAGTATAAAATGTTCTGTTGCACCCGAACTTAGCCTTTCCTTACTTGTTCGTTTTATAATCAGGCGCAAGTTCAAGGTCGACTTCCTAAACGTTGGTGGCAATGCATATTTACAATGTATAGAGTTCTTATAGTCGATTTTGAATTTTCTGGCCCAATAATATAGTATGCAGAAGAGACAATGGCAGATAAAGTAATTTAATTTATTGTAACTAATTTAAATTTTGTGCTTATTTATGCTTAACACATTTTGTTTTATCTTAAATTATTGAGAAAAAAAAGTAGTAGTAAAGTAATTTTCCGGCAAAAAGATATAATATTTGGCATAGTAGCATCAGATCGAACTGGCCGACTAGTGTATGATAACCTTTTCTTAATCGGGATTTTGAACACACTTAAGAAATCTAATAAACCTTGAGCGAGTTGTTGAGCAGTATGACCTTCCATGTCCATTAACAAAGAATCCAATGAAACTGAATATAATTTGTATCCCATAATTTCGCAAGTGATTTGATCCAGTATGCTTAATATTATACTCGTACAGTGCGAAAATGGAACAAGTAAGGAAAGGCTAAGTTCGCGTGCGACAATTTGACCCATATAATTTGTATCCCATAATTTCGCGAGTGATTTGATCCAGTATGCTTGATGTTATACTGTGCGAAAATGGAATAAGTAAGTAAAGGCTAAGTTCGGGTGCGACAATTTGATCCATATATTCGACATAAAGTCGAATAGAATAACTAAAATATGAAAAAAATATGAATATGCTCACTTAATTTTGCTAAGATTTCTCACATATTAACCAATATATGGGGAGTAAAGACCGCACATAATTAGAAAAATGGAAGCTAGGGGAAGTTTTGATCCGATTTTAATAATTTTTGGAACAGAGATACCAAATTAGGAAAAAAAATTGCCTCTGATTTAAATTTAATTAATCTTCGGTGAAAAATTACCCTTAAGCACTGCGTTCTTCATGTAGTCAAGTTATAGTCCGATTTCGAAAATTTTTCCAAAAGTGAAGCCACAAATGGTATACAGTTTTTGTGTAAAGTTTTATTCCGTTATCTTATAGTTAGTTATATGGGAAGTTGGAGTGCTTGTGAACCGATTCCGCCCATTTTTCATCCGTGTTGTCACACTTACTAAAAGTGAGTTAACTCACTAACGGAAAACGTCAGAAACACTCAATTTTACAGAAGAAATAACAGAAGGAAGCTGCACTCAGATTTTTTTCATAAAATGGAAAATGGGCGTGGCGTCACCCACTTATTGGTCAAAAACCATATCTCAGGAACTACTCGACCGATTACAATGAAATTCGGTACATAATATTTTCTTGACACCCTGATGACTCCTGTGGAAAATGGATCAAATCCATTCAAAGAAATGGCAGATGGAAGCTGCACTCAGATTTTTTTTACAAAATAGAAAAAGGGCATGGCGTCGCCCACTTATGGGTCAAAAACCATATCCCAGGAACTACTCGATCGATTTCAATGCAACTTGGTTCCAATCACGCCTACTTCCTATATACCAGAACTTTGAAGACGATCTGAATCGTTTACTTTACAATATATAAAGTAAGCACTAGTGAAGATATCGGTGCAGAACTTTGCTCAAATACTATATTTATAGTGTGGCAGCCCCATTCTAAAAATCGCCGAAATCGGACATAGGTTTTAAAGGCCCCATATATCGAACACGAGGACCACGGTGCTTCTAACCTAATATTATGGTTTCCAACTATCAAAGGACTTTATACAAAATATATGACGAATATTTGGGTCAAATTGTGTATTATATAATATAAATAAAGTTACATAAATAAATTGAGAGAGTATAAAATGTTCAGTTACACCCGAACTTAGCCCTTCCTTACTTTTTCTTACGTCTTTAGATTTGCTTAAACACATAGTTACTAAAAGAAATGCACCTGTGAAGAGTATATTAGCTTCGGTACAGCCGAAGTTAATTTTTTTTCTTGTTTTTATATTAAATTTAGTATTAAGTTATTTAGAATGATCCTATTTATTTAAAATATTCACAGTTTTGTTCAACAACTTGTTGAGATTTTGAAGATAACTTCATATTGACACTCTTATAGAAACCCTTGCTGCTGTTGGTAAAAATCTGCAAAACTTCTCATAATCAACATTATTTACCATAGACAGAAACAGGTATAATAATTTTGTGCTGGTCTGGACCATGTGGTGCATGCAAAAGAACCTCCCAAAAAACATTCTTTCTGTCCGTAAGGGGTTAGATGGGTTTCAAAATTGTAATTTTTTTTTGTCGTATTAAAAAGTGAAATATGTTTAAAGCATTATACAAAAATATCAAATCAATCCGACTAATAATCTTTGGAAGTTCTGCCCATCAGGCCATGTCTGTACGAATGTAAAATTTGAAACGCTTTTATCTCAAAACTAATTTTTTCAAGTCGGTGGACACGATATCTCAAAAAGTTGTTAAGCGATTTTGTTCAAATTTTGCACACATCTTTAAAATAACAATATCTAGTTAATGAACGACGGATTTTTAATATTTTTATTATAACTATTTTCGACTCAATATATGCCGATGTTTTTTTAATATTTCTTTGCTATATTTTGTTGCTCTTTAATACGCAGGCATATCTTTTCTTTTTAGACGTGATTGATTACAGGACTGTGTTAAAGCATTAGCCAGTGGGTTTGGATGATCTCGGAGTTTAGTTACATATGTATTTGTTTCTGCTGTCCTCTACTTCTTTCTTTACCATAAGAAGTCCCAGATCTTTATGGATATTTTCATTACGCATGTAAATGTAATGCCGAAAATTTGACCAGAAAGTGAGTTTTTTGGTTTAAATTCTGTCAAAAATTCAAATTTCAATATTTTATTCTTTCCTTCGTTCATTAACTATATATATATATCCATGTACTATAGATATACTTTTGAATTACTGTTTTTAGATGAACTAATCATGAATTGTGATGTCCTCGACAAGTCTTTATTTTTATACACGTCATGGGAGATGAGTTGCCAACGGCTTAGTTTTCGGAATTTTTAAATAAAAATTTCACAAACTACTGTTTAAACATATACCTTTGATATACTGAATTGATTAAATGAAATATATGATTGTATATATTAAATAATTAAAAATACCCTTGTAAAAAACATCCGGCCTACCAATTTTTATAAAACAATGTAGTTTCTAACAAACCTTACCGCTGGTGGGGGGCAATGATAGACTTGCATTGAGTGAGAATTTAATTCATTCTCAAATGTTAAAACTAGCTTTATCAAATATTTCTTACCGCTGGTGGGGGAAAATAAGTGATAGTCTAGCCTTATTGAGAAATTATTTCATTCTAGTTTTATTTTGGTTTTTTACTTACTTATATACAAATTTTAGAATTATCTTAAGAACTAATTATATGTGTATGTGTGTATGTCTATATGTATATTTTATATGTTGCACGATAAGGGGTTATTTCAAATGCACACAAGCAATTGCCCCAATGTATTTTTATAACCAATAGGTTATCTTGTGCATACATATAAATATGTTTATTTATTAGTAGTTGAGAGCATGCGTGTTGCATATAGATGCATGCGTGCCTCATATAAATGTATGTGTGTTGCATGTATGCGTGCAACATATAATGTATGTTTGTTGCATATTAATGCATATATGTTTATGTGTTTATTTATGTATACAAATTTATGTTTTATATGTAGCTCCTCGGATTTGCTAAGGCATAAAAGAATGCATGTTCAATGATATTTGAACATATTGCCGAGGGAAAGAAATTATTATATAAAATTAGTGGACTGTATAAATTTTATAAATATTGAATAATATTAATTTTAGTACGTTGTTGCTGATCTCCTCAATGCCTTCTCGCAGCTTTTTCTGCTCCAGTTTACTTATTTGAAGAGTAGTTAGTTGGTCTTCTGCAATTTCCTTTATGGTTTTCACGATCGGGTCCAGTTTCGGATTGATGTCGCTTTGCATTTTATATATTTGTATGTCGATTGAAGTGATGTCTTCGAATGTTGTAGTACAGTAGTTGGTGTCCCCGCATTTTAATAACGTTGAAAGTTTGCATGTTTGATCGGTAACGCCAGCTTCCCACATTTCTCCAAAATGTGGGTCTGCCGGAGGAGAAAAATGCCAAGTTATTTGCTCATTGGCGAGAATATTGCTCTCGACTTCTTGATCTCCAGTTTCAGCTTTTTCATTTTTAATTTTATGTATGTCTACATCTCGAACGTGACAATCGCACACATTTCAACTAAAAAAATATGAACTAAAATGTCTTTTAATTTTGACAGTAGGATTTTAATAGCTCTTTATTAGCCCTACACTTACTGTTAAGGTTGATTTTGGAACGGTTTTCATTTTAAAGATAATTGCAAAAACCAAGGCATTCGCACGGGACAAATTGAAGTCGTGTTTGGGGACAACGGCTCAAACGTCGATTTATGCGTATTGTGAGGCAATATTCAAATGTTTTTGATTGACATCAATGCACAACAATGCCTTTAAAATTGGTAGGAATTTCTCCCAAAAATAATTTATAGTTTTTTTACGTATTTATTTTTAAATAACAAGAAATGAAAATCTATATATATAAAAATGAAATGGTGTATAGTTGTAACGCTAAAACTCGAAAACGGCTGAACCAAATGAAATACTTCCTTTGGGGGATTTGTTTATTACCACGCGACTTTTCTCTTTAGTCGTAGTGAACGGGTTTTTAAAAAATAATAAAAATCAATTTACATTGCAACGAGCTGACGTTGATGACATCCAAGAACAGACTACTTTATTTAATGTTATTCACTTAAAATCAAGCTTAGTTTAATTACAATTTGCTTATTAATTAGTTTTAACATATTGTATTTATGAAATTGTTGATTAAGCATATTACTGTTAATTTGGATAATTCTTAAGAAATTTATTGTCTTTTTCATTTTCAACTACTTTATTTGTTTAGCATTTTTGTAAAAGGCCGGAAATGGTATTATGTTACAATTTGTTTCAACAGTTCATCGTACTTATCAATTGCACCGTCAGGTGTTTTTACATAATTATTCGTATATGTAACTACTCCCCCCTTTAGATTAGAATTCTCCTGAATTCTTTTATTTAATTTTATTTTTATATACTTGTGTTTTTTAAAAATGAGAGTAGCTATTAACAAAATTATAATAATGCTTAAGATATTGCAAATATATGATATATTTGTATGTATTTTCAATTTAAAAATGTTTTCCATATTTGATTTATGTTCTTCTACTATTTCATCAAAAGTTATTTTTGTTGTAAAATTCTGAATATCTTTATATTTTAAAGTTATAATATTTTCTTTAATTTCTTCAAACAAATTAGAAAAATAATAGTCGTTAATTTTAATTGAACAATTATTAAATCTTATTAGATAGTTTCCACTTATTATAGGTTTTTCTTGATTACATGTATTATTAATCTTTAAATTTATAGCATTTTTAATAAAAATTGTTTTCATATTCATTTGTATTATTTCGAGTTCTTTGCATTTTATAAGATTACAATTATTTCTTAATATACAATGTTTGCTTATTTTCATTTGTTCTAATGATTTATTATCTTCAAATAATAATGTTTTATTTTTATAGGTAAATATTTCCTCTATTCTTGCATCTATTTCATTATTTTCATTGTTAGGTATTGGTATTATTTTTCTTATTTTTACATTTTCAAAATTTTTAGGTATTTTTATTCCAAATACTAGAAATGTATTATTTACCATTACTGTTCCCAATTGTAGATATTTAAGCTTATTATAATCGATATTATATTTTATAATTTCTTCATTAGTTAAAATATTTGGATGTATTATTCCATATTTAGCGGATACAACATTTTCTTGTATATGTTCTATTTTACTTTTTAAAAATTGAATTTTTGTGTATTGATCTAAGTATAAATTTTGTTTATATTCTTCATATATAAATTTATTTATTGAATTAAGTTCTTTTTCTATTTTTAATCTATCGCTTTTAACAATTTCTTTTAAATGTTCAATAGCTGATGCAAAATAATCGTTAATTTTAATTTGTTCGTTAAATGAGTCATTCGTTCGTAAAAGGTGTGTTTCTATAGTTTGTCTGTCGTTTTCGTCCATTGTTCCAAAAAGCCATTTTGACATACTGCCAATTGCATTAACTAAACCTCTTCTATTCCTACTTTTAACTTATGCCAGTGTCATTAATTTATTCCTTGTTTCCAATAAATCTCTTTATAGTATTTCTTTATTTTCTATTTTCATTAAGATTATATTGTCGGTCATGTCATTAATAATATTTTCTAATTGTTGAACGTCAATCATATGTAGTATTATGTCACTACCTTTTGGTATTTCCTGATCTCTAATCTGTAAATTTTAATGGTCTCTTTATATTACTAATATGTATTTTGTCTAAGTTCTGCTTCCTATATTTAGGTTGTTCCTTGTGCCTAACTGCTTTATAATTTTTTATAAATCCTTCCTTTCTCTTTTCCTCATAATTTTCCTTTTTCTGATTTAATTTATTTATAATCTTATTCTTTGTTTCTATTAAATTGTTTTTTTCTTTTTGACATGTTTCGCATTGGTTAATTACTATTTGTATTAATTCTCCTAATTTCGGATAATAAATTTTATTTCTGAGTTGATTATATGTTTCTTGTATGCCTGAATGCATACTTTCTCTAATATGATATAGCGAAATTTGTTTAACCGCTTCGACTTCTGTTTCTATATCTTGTGCTCTCATTGTGCTTTTTATAAATTCTAATTGTTTATCATTTGAAAACATTTCTATTAGTTTCTCTTGAACTATATTATACTGTCTTTCAGATAATTCTGAATAAATTCCTACTTTTCCTTTTGTTATATATTTTCTAAATATTTCACCCAATCTATCGAAATCATATTCCGAAATGAAAATAATTATTTTGCCATGAATCATTTTTAGTTCTTCTATCTTGTTATTTGTTAAGATAATTTGTGTTTTATATTTGTTCACTATTTCATTTTTTATATAAAAATGATCTTGTAAGTTTTCGTCTGCTGAATGAATCGTTTGCATTGATGTATTATCATCAATATTATTAACTACGTTTAAGTAATTTTCTATATTTTCCTCAGTAATTTCATCCTCCTTCTCCTCTTTGATAACGTCCTCGTTATTTTCTATGAAACTGAAATTGAATGATTTATTTAAAAAATTCGATTCTTTTTTATTTAGCGAAATTTTTCCTTCTATTAAATTTATCATTGTGTTTAAATGGTTTAATAAATCGATTCCTATTACGAAATTATATTTTCTATTTTTTAATGGTGTTGATCGCCATCTTATATATGCGTTTTCTGGTAAATTAAATTCTTTTGGTGCTTCAGTATGCACTTCGTGGGTTATTATTTTCTTGCTTGTTACTGTACTAATAGTTTTTTTATTTCTAAGTGGAATTTTTCGAAACTCGTTTAATTCCGAATCCACTAGACTTATATTTGCTCCGGTATCTATAAGTGCAACGTATTTTTTATTTTCAATTGTTATTATTATTCGGGGTAAGCTCTCCGAGGCTTCCTTGTAAAAAAAATAGAATTATTCACTTCCTTACTATCTTCAAGTTCTCTATAGCTTTGCCTAGGCGATTGCAAGCGATATTGGCTGCTACTGCTGCTAGGGTGTCCTGCTATTCGGGATCTTTCTTGATCGGTTTCTACATTATCTACTTCCATTGGCTCTCCTCTATCTAGCCTTAATTTGTTTGAGTTCATATTTCTTCTTTCTCTACCTGAATTATTATCTCTGTAATCTTTATACGTTTGGAACCTTTGTCCATATTGATGAGAATTATTATCCCTATTTCCTTTTTGCATGAAATTTTGTCTAATTTGATATGAATTGTTTTCACCATATCCTTTATTAAGTGAAAAATTTTGGACATTTTGCCTAACTTGTCCTGATCTAATATCTTTACCTACATATTTTTCGTTATAATTATTGTAATTTCCTCTATTATCATTATTATGATATTGTCCGTACTGTCCTAGATATTTTTCGTTATAGTTATTGTAATTTCTTTTATTATTATTATAATGATTTTGTCCGTGTGAGGTTTTGGATTTTTTAAATTCTGGCCTAATACACGTATCTTCGTATCTTCTTTTAGTCATAATATCTATGATATTGTAAAGGTCCTGTTCCTCATATATTTTGTCCAGTAATGTCCCCTGTGTCATTTCTTTAATTGTGTTAACTAAAAGGCTGTCTATGTTAGTTAAATCTATCCCTATATCGTCTTTGTAGTATACTTTTATTTCGTCCGACTTATATTTGATTTTTTGAATTTGTATTGATAACTCACTTACCGTATTCGCTTTCATACCACATATCCTCCTGTAAATGTCATGAGGTTCGATGTCCGGTTTGTATCGAAGTTTTAACGCCTTCTTTATTTCTGTCCAGTTGTCAGGGTGGGGTATGTTAATTATTACGTCCTTTGCTTCTCCTTGTATGGTCCTGTAGTACACTGCTCGAGTAGCTTCCCTCTTTGTTTCGTCATCTCTGATATTTGACAGCAGATATTCTATGCTGCTCATAAAGGAGTTTATGGTTACGTCTCCTTGTCCGGTGAATGTTGGTATATGTTGAATATTTTTTATGACTCTTTGTATATCGTTGTTATAAGAATGTCGCTGTTGTAATTCGACATATGCTAGGCGTAGTTGCTCCAGCTGCGTTTCTCTACGGTTAAGTTGTTCTAATAGCTCCATATTTGGATTTTGGATCTGTTCCTGTTGCGCCATCCTTCTTCTTCTATCAAACGTTCGCTGCCTTGATGATTCAATTTTTATTATTTTTTTTTTTTCGTCACTTCACTTTATTCACTTTATTGATTTGGTGAATTCACGCTTTCTTTGTTTAAGACGTGTTCACTGCAAATCTTTTTTTTTCTTCACTTGTATATTGATTTGGTGAATTCACGCTTTCTTTGTTTAAGACGTGTTCACTGCAAATCTTTTTACACTTTTGTTGCGAGAGTTGTTGTTTTTTGTTGTGTTTTACGTATTTATGGTGAATTTACGCCGTTAATGAGGTCGCTTTTCACTGCACAAATTTTTTATTTTATATTATTTTATACTCTAGAGGGTCCGGTCAACTTCCTAAGTTGGCTACGGATTCGCAGAGTTATTTTGGGGATTATAAGTTTAATTATCACTATCCTTTGTAATTAGTTACAAGGATTACCGACTGCGCCAATTTTCTCTTTAGTCGTAGTGAACGGGTTTTTAAAAAATAATAAAAATCAATTTACATTGCAACGAGCTGACGTTGATGACATCCAAGAACAGACTACTTTATTTAATGTTATTCACTTAAAATCAAGCTTAGTTTAATTACAATTTGCTTATTAATTAGTTTTAACATATTGTATTTATGAAATTGTTGATTAAGCATATTACTGTTAATTTGGATAATTCTTAAGAAATTTATTGTCTTTTTCATTTTCAACTACTTTATTTGTTTAGCATTTTTGTAAAAGGCCGGAAATGGTATTATGTTACAATTTGTTTCAACAGTTCATCGTACTTATCAATTGCACCGTCAGGTGTTTTTACATAATTATTCGTATATGTAACTCGCGCAGGTCATGTCTTAAAATAAAAACAAAATATCAAGGGGGCGTGGCACCTCCCATACAAATTGAATTTTTCAAGTCGAATATCTTCAAAAGTGTTTAAGGTAGGAACATGAATATTGGTACAGAGCTACAGGATAACAACACCACTCTCACCTATAAAACCGGGGGCTATCGAATAAGGGGGCATGGTACCTCCCATACAAACTAAATTTTTTAAGCAGAATATCTGTGAAAGGGTTCAAGGTAGGGACCTGAAAATTGGTATAGACCTATATGGTATCAAAAGCCTTCTTACACATAAAAGAAGGGGACCTCCCATACAAACTGAATTTTTTAAGCAGAATATCTGTGAAAGGGTTCAAGGTAGGGACCTGAAAATTGGTATAGACCTATATGGTATCAAAAGCCTTCTTACACATAAAAGAAGGGGTAATCGGAAAAGGGGGCGTGGCACCTCAAATATAAACTGAATTTTTCAAGGTGAATATATTCAAAAGTGTTTAAAGTAGGAACAAGAAAATTGGTATAGAGCTATAGGAAATAACACCATTCTCACACATAAAACTTGGCGTTATCGAAAAAGGGGGCGTTGAGCCACCCATACAATCTTTAATTATTTTGGTTGTTAATCCACCATATATTTATCTCATTTTCCACCTAGCACGACATTTTGGTTGTTTCTTGCTATTTTTGTTTATTTATCGGTGACAGTAGCGGTTATATCGTAATTTTGGTTGTGTTACGTGCTATTTTTCTTTTACAAAGATGACATGCGATTAGCGACGAGAAATGTCGACTTACAAATGAACGCTGACATCTACAATGAGGCATTAGTCCTTATTGAAGATTTATGTTTACTTATGAGTGGAAAACTATTGATTGAAGTTCATATGCCGGCACCAAGTCGTCAAACAAGGGATTTAGTGAGTCGCGAATTGGAACGCGAGCGTGCTTACGATATAACTCACTTGCAACAACAAGTACAAACAAATGTTCCACTGTTGAATGAACAGCAAAGCAGTGCGTACAATCAGCTAATAAATGCTGTAGATAGTGGAAACGGTGGCATATTTTTCCTCGATGCGCCCGGAGGGACTGGCAAAACGTTCCTATTGTCTTTAATACTAGCAGCAATACGTGGTCAAGGTGGTATTGCATTAGTTCTTGCATCTACCGGGATTGCTGCAACACTGTTAGAAGGTGGAAGAACGGCACATTCAGCATTAAAGCTTCCATTAAACTTGCAAATACACGAAAGTCCTGTTTGCAATATTTCAAAGCAATGGCACAAGTTTTAAAAAAATGTAAGTTAATCATATGGGATGAATGCACAATGGCCCACAAACGATCATTAGAAGCACTCGACCGAAAACTGAGAGATTTGCGCAACAATAATCGTTGCTTTGGAGGAGTGATGATATTGCTGTCGGGCGACTTTAGACAAACACTTCCCGTGATTCCAAAATCAACAGCAGCGGATGAGCTAAACGCATGTCTGAAGTCATCGCATTTGTGGAGGTTTGTTAAAACCATTTCATTTACCATGAATATGCGAGTTTTGCTGCAAAACGATAGAACTGCGGAGGTGTTTTCAAAAGAGCTGCTGCGAATCGGAAATGGACAAGTTCCGATAGATCCTTGCAGTGGATTAATATCGATTCCAACTAATAAATATGAAATCCAATTCACATCTATTAAATATGAACTAATCAGTAGTGTATATCCAAATATTGCTCAAAATTATGGTAACTACGATTGGTTAAGCACGCGCGCAATTTTAGTAGCAAAAAATATGGATGTCAACGACTTGAATTGGACGATTCAAAATCAAATTCCGGGAGATCTGCGGTCATATAAATCAATCGATCGCGTTGAAAATGAAAACGAGGTAGTAAATTACCCAGTGGAGTTCTTAAACTCTTTGATGACGCCTGGTATGCCGCCTCATAATTTGCGTCTCAAAGTTGGGTCTGTAGTTATTATGCTACGGAATCTTCATGCTCCCAAACTGTGCAATGGTACTCGACTGATTGTGACCAAGCTAATGGACAATTTAATAGTGGCAAGCATTTTGAAAGACCCGTTCAAGGGAGAGGAATGCTTACTTCCCCGAATTCCATTAACTTCAACAGATTTGCCATTCCAATTCAGACGTTTGCAGTTCCCAGTGAAACTTGCATTTGCGATGACAATAAACAAGTCACAAGGGCAGCCGCTGGAAGTATGCGGCATAAATTTAGAAATGTCTTGCTTTTCACATGGCCAGCTCTATGTGGCGTGTTCCTGTGTTGGAAAACCTTCCTCACTGTTTATTTACGCCACGGAACAGAAAACCAAAAATATCGTGTACCGTGCAGCCCTAAACTAAATATGTACTAAAATTATATATTTTCGAGACTCGATTAAAACTAATAAAATTGAATGAGAATAGTACAAACTTAATTTTATTAAATGGCCAACAAATCCTGGACGCGATGTGTCAGCATTATTGAAAAAGTAGCATTTTTCAAGCAATTAAATTCAAAAAGCATTAATGTACCCTCGAAAAAAATGTTTATCAGGCAGGTTCTGGCAATTCACTTCCGAGTAAAATTTGGAAAAATCGTTCATATTCTATTAAAACCAATACCGGTGTAATTTTTGAAATGAAAAAAAAATCTAGTTTGGGCAGAACGAAGTTTGCCGGGTCAGCTAGTAGTATTATGAATATGAAGCAGCTTTTACTTCTTGACCATCACAACAAGAGAAATGAAACTAGGATATACCTGGAATGCATTTAACCATTTTTTATCTAAATTATATATTAAGGAATGATTTTCAATCTGATGACATAAAATTCATTTTAGGCACAGTTGTACTATTCTGGTTTTGAAGATCATTTTAATGTTTTTTTGTAAAATAAACCAGGCTTGATTTGTTTTTAATCTGAGAGCAGTTACCAGCAGAAAAAAATAAATATTTTAGAAAAGCAACTAAAGTATTGCTTAATTTTAGTTAAGAGATTAATCAAGAAATAAAAATGTCTAGCGCATAACATTATCACTTATAACAGCAAATGATTTTCTTCCGACAATCTTGTTATAATGAGCACTCTTATTTTGATTTGTTAGCCTATAATTTCCGCCAAAATCTATTTGAATAGGCATTTCAGTGGAATTTAAAGTGCGGTTTTTGTTCCTATGTAAATAAGTAATGTAAAAGTATATATTTACATACTTAAGTCAATTTTATGATATCGCACGTGACCAATATTAAGTAGTTACAAAAATCACTAATCTTCTGATTTTTAAACAAGGTTTTTTTATTTTAATTATATAAAAATTTACAGTTTATACCCAAAATTTTGGGAGCGTTCTGCTTATATTTCCGATGCAGTGCGAACAAGTCTTATTTTTTGACGTCTCACGGGACATTGAAATATAAGATAATAAGAGAACAAAAACTTATATTTATTTGTAATCGCATGCTTTCTTATGCATTTTATTTTGGTCTTTATACCCTTATAGTATGTTTACATATGAAAATAATCTCGTTCTAAGCTCGTTCAATAATCTAACCGTTTATATATAGCCAAATGAGATTATCAATTGTCAAATGTGTTGCATTTGTTGTTGTATGTCGGTCATTTTTGTTTACATTTTCATTTGACATTTCTTCTCTTCTTCGCAAAATTATCGATAAACCTAGGAATAAGACCGAAAATCTAGTTGTATAAAATTTAATTGATAATTTTATAATCTCGGATTATCCTGAGAGGAATTTTGTATGGAAAATCTCGTTTCTTAATTACAGATTATCGAGTTAAGCTCGTAAATGGAGATAATCTCGTTATATGTAAACGTAGTATTATAAAGGTTTTACACAAAGCAAAAAGTAATACATGATATGTTTCTTTAACGATTTTGACTATAAACAAATGCAGTAGAAAAATATTTAACGAGTTTTCTGCAAAAGCACGTCTGAATGTTTCAAAATAATAACATATTTTTATTATTAACCTTCAACTTTTTTATTTTGTAATTGTTTTACCTTACACCAAAAATTGACGACAGTTTGAACTGCTGTATAGACAATTGGTCAGTTTTTATTATGTAATGAAAACACATTTGACACCAAACGAACAGCTGTTCGTTAAGGCAGTTTTTAATGTCAATTATTTTGACCAAATGAAAACCAGCCTTGACGTGGAAACAGCACATACAAGCCAAACATAAATAATAAAATTAATCTGCTTTATTGGCTACGGAGACGTAAATACCAGTAACATCTAGAAATAAATTACTAATATATAAAGTCAAAGTAGAACTTATATGGACCTGCAACTTTCGGGCACAGCTAGTAACTCTAATATTGAAATTTGCTCACTGGAGATCAATAATATAAGTTAAGTTGAGTTCAGTTAATTTTGTTAAATAATTGCTACATGGGTTTCAGTTCAAAAAATTTTGTAGCCATTGTACATTTATTTGTGAGTGCTTTATTTTTGAGCTATGTAGTAAAGTTGACCAATCCGTACAATCAGTGGACCGTCCAAGTGTTTTGCAAAGAAGAGAATACCTATGTATATATAGTTACAGTATAGGCAACGCTGAATTTCCTATCCAACAAAAATAAAAATACAAATGAGAAAAGTTTGCGTTTTGAAGTTTTATTTAGAATTTCAGCTTAAAACTAATTGGTTATTGTAATATTTCCTATTACCTAATTATAGGTCTTGCAAAAATACGGTGGCTGTTACACCTTATAAATCGGTTAATATTTGCAGTATCTTAGCCGAATTATGTGAGCGTATAGTCTATGATATAGTTTATCTTGGTGGTGAAAATTTGTTAAATCGAAACTTCTTACTTGTTTCTTACTACATTAAACCACCTTTAGTAGTTTTCAACTTAAGGGAGGTAGGTATGATATAATCTGATTTTATACATTATCAAGCTGCCTAAAGAAAATGACTCCAGAAAGTTTGGCTTTTATGTTTTTTTTTTTATTTTTTTGTGAGACATATACATGCAAAAACGTGAATAGCAGACGGGGCCACGGAATATATTCCAAAAAAAAGTTAAAATTTATCCAAATATACCCCTTCGTGTCATCTTATATAGTAAGGGACCAAATTGTTTACGGAAGTATGAAAAAACTAATAAAATAATATTTCATGGATATGACATCAATCTAGTAATCTTTGTCAATAGTGGATGTTGATACCATCAATTAACATTATCATTAACTCTGTTAACCTTCTTTCAAGTGACGGTACTTTATACATTTTGTGGGAATGACTACATGAACAGAATTGACCTCTATTAATTTTTAAATTATCCGCTGATCTCTCTTTCACTTCAAATACTAAAATCTTTTAGATTTCTGAAATCTGATTTTTTCAACCATGCGGTGCACATGTGCAGTATTTTTCCACTGATATTTCTTTTGTCGCGGCTTCGAGAGAAATGTTTAGCAATGACGGCGCAAAGTGAAGTTCCATGCCCGTGACCATTGGTGGTGCTGTTTTATGCTTATTTTCACTGACAGTGTTTTTTAGTTCCAAAAATCGTTGAGCCATATAAAAGGTTCTTACAAAAGGCATGCTACAAAAGTAGTCTGATAGGTACAGCTAACGACGCCATATTTTTTCCCGCTCTTTTGGCATTTCTCCTCAGTAAGTTTTGCCATTTCATCATTTAAAGATATACTATCCAACAGCTAGTCCAAATTATTAAAATTTACTACCGAAATTCGGAGTCAGTGGTCTCATCCTATCTGACCGCTTAATGATGACCGAATATTTTTGGCGCTAAAACAGGACGCCACCACAAGCCACACAACTCATGTCTCAATCGGTTTATAGAAAACCAAGTTTGATGAACGTATTATCTCCTGAGTTCATGTGAAATTTTTAGGAATTGTTACCAGAAAATTACTAATTTTCTACGAAACTACTTCTAATCGACTTTTGTGTTTTTTGGCGTTTCTCGGGCCAACACTTCGGCAGCATCGCTGGATATGATTCGAAAAGCACTCTTTGTGCTGACGGTCTATGTATTAAATTTATTGGTATCGCATACTCTTTAATATCTAACGCCTGGATCCATATTGGCGCCGCTTACAAAATTACTGAGCTCATAGCCTTAGCAATTTAAAATCTTCGGCTGGAGCGCACGCAGCCTTTATTCGCTATCATTCTTGATAATATAAATTGTGTTGGACGAGTAGCCAAGTACTTCTTGAACTGTAGTATTGAGTCTGGTATTACCCCCAGGTACTTCAGCTGTGCCTATGAAGTAATCTCACACTCCCCAATACTGAGTGTTAATATTTCCTCAGTTTTCTTTGTGCTTATGGATACACTTCAGTTTTATAATCTGCTAGTTTCACACTCATGGAAGAGAA
Source organism: Zeugodacus cucurbitae (assembly GCF_028554725.1). Classification (NCBI taxonomy): domain Eukaryota; kingdom Metazoa; phylum Arthropoda; class Insecta; order Diptera; family Tephritidae; genus Zeugodacus; species Zeugodacus cucurbitae. The sequence goes on from NC_071668.1 coordinate 37,841,529, forward strand.
CCATGGGCGTAGACCATTTATGCATTTTCTCCGGAGGTCATAAATGTGCTTGGCCACTGCTACCACTATGAAGTGATCAGCAAATGCTATGGTTGCTGTATCCTTAGCACCCCGTCAAACATCAGGTTCCATAAGAGGCGGCCTAAAACCGATCCTTGCAGTACTCCACTCGAAATAAAATAGCTCTTAGTGGCTTCGTCCGTGTCGAATGTTAGATTTCTGTTTTTAAAATAACGTATTATATTTATGAGGTATTGGAGGGCGCACATTTTATATAAGACGTTGATAGTGTTTCCCCATTTCGCTTAGTTGAACGCGTTTTTAACATCAAGGGTAATCAGTGCACAGAATTTTTTAGTATCACCTTTCCATCTTTCTCCACTGACTGCACCTTTGGTAGTGTGAACGACTACCTTTAGTGCATCGATAGTGGAATTTCGTTTTATGAAGCCGTATTGTCTGTCTGATAATCCACCGGCTTTCTGAGCGTGTCTAATTCTTTCTTCAATACACCAATATACAGGCTTTCTTTTGGTGTTCTATAGATAACTCGAGGAGAGAGTTTTCAAATTATATGTTTCATGCACAGGGACGTGGGTAGCAACATACTATATGTGCACCATATAAATTCGCCCATATGAAACCATTTAGTGATGCGCAGGACATAAAAGGATTTCTTTTACAGGACCATATTGCTGCTGTGCCAGTTTTGTATGTTACCCAAGTGTTGTCCAAGGGCTGAGAATATTGTTCACCTAGAAAGGCGACGCCAATATAATTTTTTACAATAGTTTGTCTCAGCAGGCCTTGTGCTGCCGCGTAGGGTTTTAGATTTAATTGCAATATCCTCATTTTTTAAGTGACTTCATCATCTCCTGATATTGATTTTTTTCTCTATCGATTTCCTCTTTTTAGCCACATCCAGTCATTTCTCGCCTGAGGGCTTATTTCCTGTCAAATCTCTGTTAGTTATTTTTGTGACCTCACTATATGTTGCCTGCACAGTTTCATTCACATTTTTAGGCTTTTGGCTATTATCTCACGTAGTCTTTTCAGGGTGTTCCCTCCTTTATAAATAGGTGATACTTGCGACGATTTTTCCACCAACCCTCTTTTCGGCACATTTTCGGTTTTTTCAACATTGTTATGTAACCTAGTTATACTGCCTACAAGCTCACGCATTGCTTGATTTATATGCCTCTGGTCGGACATAATACTTTCCAACTCCTTAGTTGTCATGCCTAGATTGTTAAAAACAAAAATTTCTTTCAACCTGAGTAATACTACATTGAAAACATGTTTTCATAGCAAAAATGGGTTTTCATTCTAAAACTTGTGTTTTCATCCATGCAAAATCTGTCAAACGAAATAACAGTTTCCGCGGAAAACTACTTGAAAACTTACTGTTCAAGATTTAAGTACGCCGGAATGCAGTCCTGTGCATAGCTAGCAAGGACACAATCCGATCACATCAATCAGCTGAGTATTCTCTGCTGAATGATCCGCATAATTGTAGTTTTTATTCATCTCTAACACACCAGCGGGTACATATGTCAGTGTCGTCGTATAGCTCATCGTTCCATCATCTGCGGTCATCGCCATTGTCAATGTTCAAAGGACCATAAATCTTCCACAAAACCTTTTTCGCGAAAATTCCTAGTGTCGTCTCATCGGATGCTGACATCGTCCATGCTTCTGCACCATAAAGCAGAAAGGGGGTGATATGGGAATTGTAGAGTTTGGTGTTGGTTCATCGAGAGAGAACTTTATCATTTAAATGTCCACTCAGTCCAAGCTAGCATCTGTTGGTAAGAGCGATTCTGCGTTGGATTGCGAGGCTAAAATTGTTGGTTTTGTTGATGCTGGTGATGGCTGGAGGTGGGGAAGGGGTCATGTTCAGAAGCTCACGCAAGAAAGTTTCAAGACTCAAGCAGCTCACGACTTCCGGTCCGGGTGTTATGATTAATAGTATCTCTCCTGGTCTCTAACATTCTCCCCTGGCAGTTATTTTGTCAGGGGAAATACGGCAGGGGAGAGAGGTTTTTTTGAAAAATTTATTGTTTTAATTGACTGAATTATTTTTTGGGATAATTATGTATTTCACTTTAATTATCACAGTAATAGTAACTTAAGACAATAAAGGCAAAGGAATTAAATTAATAGAATACGTTATATGAATTGCCAGGGGAGACACAAAATCAGTTTTCGAATCCAGTACACCACACGATCGTGGCGCAATAACTAAAAAACTACAGCGCTCAAACGGATTTCTCGATTAGTATTGTTAACTTCAGGATGAAATAAGCCCATGAGCGCTTTGCCATCGTCTTTGAATTTATGTCGTACAAGCGGAACAAAATTTGGCAGGGTAGATACATAAAAAAATCGGGACAAAAGTTAATTTTAAAAATTATATGAAATAAACAAAATAATTTTGTTTTTTATTTAACAATAGTTAATTTTAATTATTTTACTTCCGATTGAACTTAGTTTAGCCATACAAAAAATATATGTATCGTCCGAAAGTTAAATAAAAAGTAGCAACGGGACAAGCCAGGGTAGATACTTTTTTATACTTTGTAAGGAATTCTAGAAAGAAATGTTTTAATTATGCAGTAAATTGTAGTATTATTTAATACAGTTGAGTAGCTCTCAACACTCATACACTCTCACGAAATAAATTTTTTGCTCTTTAACAAAATTTTTGGTGCCTCCTGTGAGGAGAAGATCGCGATCCACGTGTTTTTTTCTAATTATTACTTGAAACGGTTACTTACGGTTCCCTATTATGGCAAGTCTGAATCTACGTGCTTCAGCGCATGCCTTCATGGTGCGCATTGGGAAGATGAAGAGACAGAGAAATTCAATCCTGACCGAATTGAATGTGAGGTGCTCCGAGACCAGCTAGACGGGCATTTTGAAAGGTTTTCCGAGTATCACGCTGACCTGGTCGCCACCGGTGAATTGACCACACATGATTAATTCTGTGCTGCTACAGACATGTTGTACGCACAAATATGTATAAGACTACGTCGTATGCGACATGCGGCTAGATCCGATTAAGATTCCTAACTTCGATGGTGACCCTTCGAATTGGCTAGCTTTTATGGATCTTTTTGAAGCCCTAGTACATAATCGTACGGATCTGGATTCCAGCTACAAACTAAATAAGTTATGTCAACATGTGAATGCAGACAGCATGCTATTGGTATATGGACTTTACACAGGCGGCTATGAGGACATGTGACAAGAGATTAAATGGAGGTTCGAAATCCACGTTTGTTGGTGGAATCGCACGTGTAGCACATTTTGGACTTGCCCAACAACCCGGTTGAAACCCAGAAGTGCTTACTACAACTCGTTGATACCGTCCAAAATGTTTTGCGAGTATTAAGTGTCATGGGTCTTCCAGCAAATCAATTGGATTCTCTAATGGTGCCACTTTTACTGCCTAATCTTCAGACTACCACCAGGTATGAGCCTCCAAACGAACAACATACCGATGGCGCATGAATACCTAACCTTCATCGAGAAGCCAATACGTTCCGTTAAGACACATGTTGCAACGGTAAATTCATCGCAAACATCCCGTTCGGTGAAAGGTATAACGGTAGTCTGTCAACTTTGTTCTACTGGACACCGCATATACAAATGTCAACTGTTTATCAACCAGCCCATTAATAATCGTTGGGATACAGGTAAGCGACTTTCGTTGTGTTTCAATTGTCTGGGCAATGATCATGGGTCTGGAGACTGTACATCACGTGATTGCTTCAAGTGTAATCATCGCCCCCATGTAGGGACAATGCTGCATACATGTCGATAATTTCAGGAGGAAATAATAACAGTCAATTGCCCGAACGAAATGTACATGTAGACACGCCTACGATACAGGAACTACATGTATATCCACGACAACAATAACTATTGACCACGGTCCGGTAATTTTCGTTCATGGCGACCGGATCATTTTACTAGCGACAGCGAAGGTCGTCCTTATCGATCACCATGGAAGACAATTTTCTTGTCGCGCTCTCTGTGACTTAGGCTCCCAGGTGAGTCTCATTACCGAATCTACTACAAAACGTATGTTTCTTCGTAGGCGACCTGGAGAAATACGCATTGAAGGCATTGGTTCTAGCACAGGAAATTACAGTACGGTGCACGTAACGGTTCAGATGCAGGTTGCCGGCGACATCGGCACTGACTTCAAACAGGATGCTTTTGTTGTACCGACGATAACCACATAACACCAGATTCACATATCGATACAGGATGCAATCAATCCAGGGTCTAGATATTTTATACCTCATCATACTGTAACCACAAAATTTCGGGTGGTCTTCAATGCTTCCACGAAGACCTCGAATGGAACGATACACAGTTTTCGGGCCCTCAATTACATGCTAATATGGTCGACATTCTTCTCCGTTTCCGTAAGTTCAAGGCAGCAATTACTGTAGACATGAAGATGTTCCGGCAAGTATTAGTAGACACACGACACCGGAAATGACAACGAATAGTTTGGCGTGAATCGCCAAATGAACGGTACCTTATGAAATGGCTTGTAGCCCATTCAACGCGATACACATACAGCGTCAAAGTGCGAACGACAATTATAAAGTCAGGTTCGAGCTTTGCCATGTTACGTGAACCATGATTAACGTACGTGAAGCACTGAACCTACAAGATGCCCCATGTACATATTGGTGTGACTCCACTATCGTCTTAGCACTACGAAAACCTTCATCAATATTCAAACAGTATGAATCCAAGCGTGTAGCCTACATCCAAGCTAATTCAGATATCAACGCTTGGAAGCATATTCGCTCGGAATTGAATCCCGCCGATTGTGCAAGCAGATGACTATATCCTGCTTTCTTAGAAAATCATCGACTTTGGTAGACAGGACCGACGTGCATTCACCAAAGTACCACCTGTGTACCAGAGAACTGCAAACCTCACTTTTTCCTTGAATCAGCTCACACGCAAAAGTTTCTATTCAATTCCAATCAATTCAATTCCTACCTATCCTAACGGAAGTGGAGCAGCACTTCTTTCAAGTAGAATTGCGTCCAGTTCACTCCTTCGTATCTAGAGCAGATTCTCAGTGGCTTATGACATCCATGAATGGACATTGCATACCTCTGATAGATAAATTTAGTAAGTTGGGACGTTGTCTACACAGAACCGCTCATTTAAGATGATGGCTACCGAAATATCGACAACACAGACACGATGTGGTCTCCGTCGCTGACCAGCATTGGGTGTTACTTTTATATATTCGCCAGGTACAATACAAGGTGCAAGTATTGTATGTAGAAAAGGTAATACTTCCATACTAAATGAAATGGAAGAGGAATTTATATCAACAAGACTCTTGGAAGAAGCAGTTTACAAAAGATCCAAAAATACCAATGGGGAAAAAATAAACCAGATAGGTAACTTCATTCGAAAATGTAACATGCTTACACTTTTGTTCATTCACATTTATACGCCAGTTGGCTAGCCATTCATTGACAGATCTTAAGTGCTCCGCTAATATTCTTGATGCTATAATCCGGCATTTGTTACGGCTCACTAAATGTTTCCATACCAAGTATATCAGAGAACTTACAACATAGAGAAGGAGCGTTTTGATTTTTGTATGATGCTCGATACGGTCATTTACAGCGCTTATAATTGGCTAGTAGGGAATTCACCATTCGCTCGTTACTCGTTATTATTTAACAGAATTGACTGCTGGGGAATGAACATTTGTGATGATTGGCATTTTGATGTGATATGCCCATGCTTTGATATGATAAACTATTTTGACTTTTTATAAATTTTAACTGATCAATAGAATTTTTTCAGCTCATAAATAATATTTAAAATAATTTGTAGAAAAATAAATAAAAATTTATGTCAATATTTCGGTTTCATTTATAAATGAAATGTGAAAAATATTTAATAGAATTTGTAGGAAATTAAAAAAATATTTTTCAATATTTCGGTTTTATAAATTAAATGTGTTAAAATTTAAAAAATTGCTACATTTTAAAAAAATTATAGGTATAAATGAGCATTTAAAAATAAAAAGAAATAAAAATTTAATTAAAATTGAATAATAATATCACATGATTATTTCATGTGCCAGCAATTTCTCGTTTTACAGATTCCCTGCTGCTAAAACTGAAATCGCTGTTAACTTTTCATGAGGTGAGTTCCCCAGTAGCGTGGTAAATTCCCTAGTACACTTCTTTCAGACTTGAATTTCAGTCGCTGTCGAACCTGCACCTTCTCTATGTTGTAAGTTCTCTGGTGTATCGTGTATGTTCGATCGGTATGCGTTGGAAGCAGATTTGCTCGTGTATGGGCTTGTGCTTGTACGATCGGTGTGCATACATGTTTGTCGTGTATGGCGCTGTGTGCACAGAATTGGTGATTTGGAGAAGAAAAAAACGACGAAAAACAAAATGTGTTAAATTATAAAACAAAAAAATGTGACAATACTATTCACATGCCTTCATGCCTAGGGATGGCAACGATTAATCATTTGATTAAATTAATCGATTATTTTCATTTAATTTACGATTTAATTGCATCGAAACACCTTTTCTAATTACTCGACTATTACTCGAGTAATTGCAAAATAATCGCAAACAGCATTTTTAAATTTAATAAATTTTATGTTCATCTAAGTTAGCTTACAATTGTCGAAATCGGTCACATCAGTCATTAATGACTGCAAACGTTGTAAACATAGTGAAATTCTAATATGTCAAGGTAGTTTAATATCAAAAAATTAATGTCTGGTAACACTGCATTTATAGTTAAGTCAAACGCATTTTACGTTCAGTTGTTTGAAGTGCAATGGCGCCAGTTAAAAGCGAAGTATGGAAATTTTTTAATAATATAAGCAATAACTACGTTAAATATCAACTCAAATATCAAAAGCGGGTGCAACTGCGACCGAAAAACGCAATTGTTTGACAACAAAACGTTTATCGAAATTGCTTTTTCTTCAAACTTGGTTGAACAGACTTCTAAATTTTCTTGACTTCAATGAATATATTTTCCTTTATGCTATGACAAATGAATTTTTAATACGATATTTAAATTTTATTTCCGTTTTTGTTTTTGTGTATATTCCAACACAATTTGAATGTCTGAATTAAGAATATAGTCTCCTATTTACTGCTACTTTGGACTGAGTAGGCAATTGAACAGTAAAGTCCTCTCTCGACGAACCAAAATCAAACTCTACAAGTCGATTATCATTCCCGTCCTGCTTTATGGTGCAGAAGCTTAGACGATGTCAACATCAGATGAGACGACACTAGGAGTTTTCGAGAGGAAAATATTGCGCAAGATTTACGGACCTCAGAACATTTGCAACGGCGAATACCGCAGACGATGGAACGATGAGCTGTACGAGTTAAACGACATTGACATAGTTCAGACCTGGCTTAACTTTGCATTACCAATTGGCGCCGAACTGCGAAGGAAAGAGAGGAGTGCTCTCATCGATTCGGCTATAACCGGCTAAACGGTTGAACGCCAATCACATACATACATACATATTTTATTGGTTTTATTTTTACGCAAAGTTGCAAAACATAGTCTTTCAAGCAAGAGGCAATTCTTTTACTTTAAGATTGCTGTTCATATTTTGAAAAATTTAATGTCATTGTTCTACTTAACTTCAAATGTAGGCCATTTTCTCTTTTTGGATATGTCTGGGACTCTGTGATAGAGCATTATAATACAAGATTCGGCGCTGAAACTGGTGGTGGTCTTTATGCAATTTAGTATTATTTGAAAACATTGGAATTAATCGATTAATCGATTTTTTTACATTTATTGCAATTATTTTTTTGTATCTTTCAATTAATCATTTGATTATTAATTCGATTAAAAAAATTTTTTTGCCATCCCTATTCATGCCACACCTTATCAAATGCCTGTGCTACGTCTAGCAATAAACTGAACACTACTCTCTGTGCTAAGCGCTCTTTTCTTATTTCGTTAGATATTCTATTTACTTCCTCCCGAAGCGGCTTGCTTGCAAGCGACTCATGTGCTATGTTAAGTAAGATTGACAACTTAAAGTTGTTATTTCTTTAAGCGCTTTCTTTAATTTTCGTACAGCAGATTTCAATTGAAGCTGAGTAGAAGGGGAGCACGTTTTTTATTTACAAGCTTTTCTATTTCTCTATTAGTGATTTTTCGAAGACCAAGTGGCTTATAGTTTCTGTTTGGTGTAGCTTAGACAGCTGCGTTAGTTATTATATCAGTGAGTTCTCTTATGCTTTCGTCAATATCTCTTCCTGTATTTATTTTGTACTCAATATTAATGTGGCTACTCACATATTATTAATATTTTAACCAGTTCGTTTTATAAGATGTTAGGCTCACTTTCGATCTACGAATATGAGTTGATCGTATAGTTTTATTATTACAGGAGAATGATCAGAAAATAAATCAGTACATGTATCAGCTGTCATAAGCGATCTATATATATTTTTATTTTTTATTTCACTGTAAATCAATTAGATATGGTATTTTGTTACGATCAGTCGGTCTTTATGTCATCTTGCCAGGAGATATTATTTCAAGATTTTTGTGATTATTCATAATTGTGTTTTACAGCTGTCTTCCTTTAGGGTTAGACGTGAGCCCCAGTACATGTGTTTTGTATTGTAATCTCCACCTGCTAGGAATCTATGACCTAGAGTTCCAACAAAGTTTTTAAATTCACTATCTGTAATTTAAAAACGAGGTGGACAGTATATAGCAGTTAAATTTAAATTACAACCCCGATTGTTTAATGATATTGTTGTAGTTTGTAAATGGGCTGTAGAATGAGATTCAGAGAATAGTGTTTAAGTCGATTTCTAACCAATACCGCCTTTCCACCATGCGACCTATTCTGAAAAAATAACTGAGGTGAGATGAAAATTTTAAGAGATTTCTTGTGAGGCATATTTTGTGAAGCTATTCTGTCTCGAACCTCATAAGAAAAAAGTTTAAAAAATCACCACGTGAGGTGAAAAGCATTTTGCTGACAAACAGCTGTTTAAAAAAAAAATAAACAAATTCAAATTTGGAAGTGATAACCAAGAAATGTAAGTAATTTTGCAAATTTAATATTTTTAATGTAAATAAAATAATTTCCTTTACTCTTAGGCGTACAAAAGTGGAAAAAAAAACAACTCAGGAACAGCTGCAACAATGTGTAATGCTTTTCCTGCAGCATCCTTAATTGCAACGGGGGAAGCTAACACCGACCAACCTCAAGGGCTGCAGATGTTATGGTCGGAGTTAGAAGACACGTTGAATGCCTTAACACATTGGCTGCCAAGCGGTTTTGCCGAAAATCTTCAAACCGAAGTTTTTGCAGTTTATTTCAGTTTGTAAACGGTTTTTTTTTTTGGCGTTTTTTATGGATTTTAGTTACTGGGGCGACAAGATTTGAGGCCTGTTTCATGTTAATTAGCCTTAGTGTCCGACCGATACCAAAATTTTGGCCGATGCCGATGCCGATTAATCGGCCAGTTGGCAAAGAATCGGCCTATGCCGATCCTTTCATCAACAACTTTATTTAGTAAATTAGTATAGTAACAAAATAAAAACAAAGACAAATAACATCACAAAATAAGTAAACAACTCAATTCATATGTAAATATGAAGTTGTTTATTGATTTAATTAATATTCGAAACTAAATAAATTATTATTATAAGGTATATGTTGATAGAACAAATAAGTTATTCGCGTTTTCTCAAAGCGAATCAGCAATCAGCAATATAGCTTTTTTCCTTTAAGGGGGTATACCGGTATGACATTTTCAAGAAATCGATTATTTATTTTTTGCTTATTCGAAAGTTTATAATTTCAAAAATATCCTGTGAAAAGAAAGGTCGTATCTTGAATAGTTTTTGAATGGCAGCGTTCTAATGAGCAATCTCTCTTAAAACGCGTTTTTCTCGAAACGACTTTTCACAAAATTACTGACATCATAACTCAACGAGATATTGGCTGATCAACTTCAAGTTTAAACTGAATGTTCTTGAATATATTTACTATACAATGACCTACGATATTTTGATTTGTTGAAAATTGTCAATTTGGCATTTAAAAATCGACCCTTTTTTACCTAAAAAATCGAAATTTTTTTCAGAACTACGCCATTTTGTTAATGTTTGATATCTTTCAATAATCGTAGGTCATTGTATAGGGAATATATTCAACTTTAATAACCTTTTTAAATTTTTGTTTTTCAGTTACTCATTCGGCCGGAATCATATCAGCAGTTGGGTAACTTTTTTTTTTGGCACCTCCCAAGACAACCCATAGCTCCTTTATTTTTCAAAATTTTTGTAAAATAAAAATCTTAAAATATAGTTGAAAGTACACCTTATTATGTCCAAAAAACTTCGAAACATTCGACCGAGTACTTTCTTTAAAAAATTCACTAAAATCGCCTAATTTTTCATGGGTTACACTGGGTTACACCTTAAGGACAAATATGAGCATTAAGGCCAATATTCGAAAATAAAAGGTCTAATAAAAACAATCCGTTATTTTCAAAGATATGACTTTTGTCATTGGTGAAATGATATGAGTGTGTTTTTCGTTTTGACTCATTTAGCCATCCCGGCCCCCCTAGGCGAATGTTTTGCCTAGAAGCCGCTGTAACTGCTGTAGCGTGGCTACGACGCTGCTGAGGCCTGTTGACCGGCGGGATTGCGGCCTAGGCTGCTGACGTCGTGCTGATGTGGCACGATGTTGCCAGTGACGGGATTCTACCGAAGGCGGTCCGCGCCGGCGGTATTCCGTCATCGGAGTTCTTTGAGAACGCCGGTGGTTACCAATGCTGCGAGGAGCCGCTTGTCGCCCAGCGTCGCGTCTGTTAGTGCGGTGCAGCAGAGTGTGATGCGACCGCACACAGATTTGGCAACGATTGTTCGATGAACACTCCTGCGTTGCGTGAGAAGTTGCCAGACAATTCAGGCAATACCCGTGTGCCTGTGCAACCTGCTGGCGTTGCATCGGTGGCATGCCTTTGAATATGCCACAGTGCGATAGCCGATGCGGGCGGCGGCATAATGGGCATCGAATGCGCTGTGGTTCCGCCGGCAATATGGGTGTTGCTGGTGTGTCGTTACGCGGGGCAATTGGCGCGGCGGCGCCTGTCCTTGGTTGAGGCGTGGCCGGTGCAGTGTTGGCCCGGGGTGCTGCTATTGGCGCAGATCCAGAGCGCGGAGCGGGAATTGCTATAAGCATAGTTGGCGTTGAGGATGATGCCATATTCACGTCCATATTACTCTGTGTAATAATTTTTGTGGCGTTTTTGGATTTCGGTTTTAAGCGGTTTATCTGTTTTAACGATTTATTAATTAACACTCGGTTTTCGATTATATTTACGTTTCGTTGTCTTCGGCGTTTGGCAGAAAGCATAATTTTACGAGCGGTCTAGTTAGCGTTCCGATTTGGGTGCGGAGATCAACTACTCGAACATGACTGTCGGAGCTGTAGTGAAGCTGCTTTATGCGTCCAAATCGCCATTCCGAAGGTGGGAGACAATCGTCTTGTATAAGGACACAATCTCCAAGCTTCGGTTCTTTTCCTTGAACTTTCCACCGGTATCTCTTGTGGAAGTCCTTTATATAGTCTTTCTTCCATCTACGGCTGAAATGATGATGATGGAGAATTTTAATTCGTTCCCATCTGTTTAATAAGGATAGCGACTCCACGCCTGGCTCAGGTGTGGCCAGAATGGGTGCTCCTTTGAGAAAATGCACTGGGGTAAGGCTGTGAAGTCGGAGGGATCTTGCGAGAGTGGTGAGATCGGTCTAGAGTTTAGTACGGCTTCGATACGAGCGAGTAGTGTGGAAAACTCCTCATAATTGAACTTATGCCGTTTTCTTTAAATGGGACTTGAAGCTTTTTACTGCTGATTCCCAGAGTCCGCCCATGTGTGGAGAACATGGTGGTATGAATTGCCAATCGATCCTTTGGGGTGCATATTTTTTGACAATTTCAGGGGCTACTTCTTGGCTGAATTGTAAAATCTCCCTTTCTGTGGCTCTTTGAGCTCCGACAAAGTTTTTTCCATTGTCGCTCATAATTTTTAAAGGAAATCCGCGTCGTCCGACAAAACGTGCAAATGCTGCGAGAAAAGCTGGAGTAGTCAGATCCGAGCATAGCTCTAGGTGTACTGCATTTGTCGTAAAACATACAAAGACAGCCACATACCCTTTTCTAAATGAGGAAGACCTTAACATCGAGGCCTTTATCTGGAAAGGTCCAGCAAAATCAACCCCAGTGATGGTAAAGGGTAGAGCATAATTGCAGCGTTCAGGTGGTAAAGCTGCCATGATCTGCGTACGCAGCTTGTGTTTGTATATAGTACCCGGTTTACACACGGTTTTAATTTGTGGCTTTAGTCGCGGTATATAAAATTCTTGCCGGACCATTTGTTGCATCAAGCGATGCTCACCATGCAGTGTGAGCTGATGGAGATATATCAGAAATAAATGGGTAAAACGGGATTTCTCTGGAATAATAATGGGGTGTCGTTCATTATAACTAAGGCTGGAGTTTGCTAGTCTTCCATTTGACCTTATTATTCCATTAGCGTCCAGGAATGGGTTAAGGACGAGAAGTGAACTTCCCTTTTCGAGAGATCGTTTTTCAAGTAACTAGCTTTGATTTCTCTCGACTGAAATAACGAGTTTGGGTATATAAGATAAGGCTGACCTTGGCATGTTGCAAGTCGGAATGAGTTAGTTGTGCGCAATGATCACATGATATTCCCTTAATTTTTTGTTTAATCCTTTGGATAAATTTATGGATGTAAGCGACTACCCTTAGTGCTCTAGGGAATGATGAAAATCGGAGGAGAATATCATCCTCTTCGGGAGTGATATGAAAATTTTTAATTTTCCGACTTTCCGGCGGAATTATATTTCGAGCAGGAGATTTTGGCCAGAATTCTTGTGATTCTGTTAGCCAAGTAGGACCGTTCCACCAGAGTGTAGTGCTGGTGAGGTGAAGTGGTTTGCAACCTCTTGTGCCGAAGTTTACCCATCGAGGGATTCGAATTTCTGATATAGTGTGTAAGTTGTTAGCAAATTGAACCCATTTTGTTAAGAGTATAGGTTTTACCTGTTCATCCCATTCAGTGCCATCTTGCCACAATTCTCGAATGAGGATTTTGGATTGAATCATTATTGGCGAAAGCCATCCTGCGGGGTCGAAAAGTTTTGCCACCGAGGAAAGTATTTGGCGTTTGGTTATGGCGGACATTGCAGATATTGACTCAATTGTATATGAGAATTGATCTGTTATCGCATTCCAATGAATCCCTAGTGTTTTTGATCTACTAGCTTTTTCAAATTTAAGGAAGTCTGTATCTAATAAGTCTTCCTTTTTATATCTTTTATTATTTCGGGGTGGTTTGATGTAATTTTCTTTAGGGGAAAACCTGCTGAATTAAGTGCTTTGATCACTTGAGATAGTGATTCGCACGCTAATGGGATACTGTGGCTACCTGATAGTATGTCGTCCACGTATGTTTGTGTTTGCAACACAGAAGATGCTAGGGGCAAATTAGTTTCGCATGTTTTTGCAACTTCATGTAATGTCCTAATGGCTAAATAAGGTGCGCAATTGATGCCAAAGGTAACTGTTTTAAGCTTGTAGTCGCTAATTGAACTATTAATTGAATTGCGGAAGACTATGCGTTGGAAATCTTGGTCATCTTCATGTACCATAATTTGCCTGTTCATTTTTTCAACGTCTCCGTTAAAAACGTATTTAAACATGCGCCAATTTAGTATTAGCAACATGAGGTCAGGTTGTAATGTTGGCCCTGTGTATAGTACGTCATTGAGTGATTTGCCTGAGCTCGTACATTTTGAGGCATTGAAAACCACTCGTACTTTCGTTGTGATTTTATCTGGTCTTATTGCCCCATGATGTGGAAGGTAAAGAGACAAATATCTACCTTTGGAAATTTTCTCATATTGTATAGTCTCTTCCATAGGATTGAGGTCAAGATATTCCTCCATCACATTATCATATGCTGATTTAAGCTCACTTTTCTTTATCAGGCTTTTTTCCATGCTTAGGAATTGCTGGACTGCTGATATTCTAGAGTGGCCAAGAGCTGTGGTTTCTGGAAAAGTGGGTTTGAATGGGAGTCGCACAACAAAACGACCATGTTCGTTTCTTGTTGTTGTGGACTTGTAGTGGGATTCGCATGCCTGGTCTTCTTCTGAAAGTTGAGTGATTTGAGGTAATTCTTCTACTTCCCAGAATTTTTTAAGTTGGTTATTTAAATATTCGTTTGTGATATTTTCTACTTGTGTTGTGAAAGAATTTATATTTTCAGTGACTTGGCCACTTATAATCCACCCAAAGATTGTATTTTGGGCTAACAATTTATTGGAGATTTTCTCAATACCTTCAAGAATTATTTGAGGTATTAAGTCACTGCCTAATAATATGTCGATTTGGGATGGGGTATGACAGTTGGGATCTGCTAACTTGAGATGTGAGCATTTTTCCCAGTGTTTTTTATTAACTTCATAGCTTGGAAGCAAATTTCTAAGTTGCGGTAGAACGATGGCTTGCGCATCTATTCTAATATCCGCACTTGGAGATACTATGGTGATTGGGCATATTTTGTTGGAATTTTGAATAATTCTCCCGCCCATTCCCGAGATTTGAAAGTTAGAATGTTTTATTGGCAGTTTGAGCCGATTTTGAACCTTTGAAGATATAAAGGATCTTTAAGAGCCTTGATCTATTAGTGCTCTTAGTTTGAATAAATCACCTTTATGTTCAATGGTGATGACCGCAGTGGGTAAAAGAATTTTGCTTTCATTTTCTGAATGAAGCGCTTGAATTTTTGCTGCTTTAGAGCAAGATGGTTGTTCTTCCCTTTTTTCGGGATTTGATGTTTCGGGATTTTTTGATGTGGTCGTAGCGACTAACCCCGTGGTTTTTTGAAATTGATTTTGCTTCATATTTTGAAAATTGTTAATATGAAGCAATGAGTGATGTCTTCTTTGGCAATATACACAATTGAATTTGCTTGTCATCACAGTCTTATCATATGATAGTTTGACAGACAGTTTTTGCAAAGTTTGTGTTGCCGAACAAGATTGTTTCTATCTGACGCAGGTAATTTTTTGAATCTCTCGCAAGATCTTAACTTATGACCTCCATTACAGAGTTCACACCACGATTGCCGTTGATTATTTTGATTTGACACGAAGGAATGACTTTTATTAACGTGTCTGTTGTATTGAATATTATTGCTGGCTTGAGGTTTGAACGAGGTTTTACTCGACTCATTTTGAAGACTTCTTCTTCTTGACTGGCGTAGACATCGCTTACGCGGTTATAGCCGAGTCCAAAACAGCGCGCCACGCATCTCTCCTTCTGGCAGTTTGGCGCCAATTGGTTATTCCAAGCGAAGCCAGGTCCCTCTCCACCTGGTCCTTCCATCGGAGTGGAGGTCTCCCTCTTCCTCTGCTTCCACCAGCGGGTACTGCATCGAATACTTTCAAATGGAGCACCTTCATCCATTCGAACAACATGACCTAGCCAGCGTAGCCGCTGTTTTTTTATTCGCTGGACTATGTCTATGTCGTCGAATAACATATACAGCTCATCGTTCCATCGTCTGCGGTATTCGCCGTTGCCAATTCTTAAGGGACCATAAATCTTCCGCAAAACCTTTCTCTCGAAAACTCCTAGTGCCGTCTCATCGGATGTTGACATCGTCCACGCTTCTGCACCGTAAAGTAGAACGGGAATGATGAGAGACTTGTAGAGTTTGGTTTTTGTTCGTCGAGAGAGGACTTTACTTTTCAATTGCCTACTTAGTCCATAGTAGCACCTGTTGGCAAGAGTGATTCTGCGTTGGATTTCCAGGCTGACATTGTTATTGCTGTTAATGCTGGTTTCCAGGTAGACGAAATTATCTACAACTTCAAAGTTATGACTATCAACAGTGACGTGGGAGCCAAGACGCGAATGCGCTGACTGTTTGTTTGACGACAGGAGATATTTCGTCTTGTCCTCGTTCACCACCAGACCCATACGTTTCGCTTCCTTATCCAGTCTGGAGAAAGCAGAACTAACGGCGCGGGTGTTGTTTCCAATGATATCGATATCATCGGCGTACGCCAGTAGCTGTACACTCTTATAGAAGATTGTACCTTCTCTGTTTAGCTCTGCAGCTCGTATTATTTTCTCCAGCATCAGGTTAAAGAAATCACACGAGAGTGAGTCACCTTGTCTGAAACCTCGTCTGGTATCGAACGGCTCGGAGAGGTCCTTCCCGATCCTGACGGAGCTTTTGGTGTTGCTCAACGTCAGCTTACACAGCCGTATTAGTTTTGCGGGGATACCAAATTCAGACATCGCGGCATAAAGGCAGCTCCTTTTCGTGCTGTCGAAAGCAGCTTTAAAGTCGACAAAGAGATGGTGTGTGTCGATCCTATTTTCACGGATCTTCTCCAAAATTTGGCGCATGGTGAATATCTGGTCCGTTGTTGATTTTCCAGGTCTAAAGCCACACTGATAAGGTCCAATCAGTTTGTTGACGGTGGGCCTTAGTCTTTCACACAATACGCTCGACAGAACCTTATACGCGATGTTGAGGAGGCTTATCCCACGGTAATTGGCGCAAATTGTGGGGTCTCCCTTTTTGTGTATTGGGCAGAGTATACTGAGATTCCAATCGTCAGGCATGCTTTCTTCCGACCATATTCTGCAAAGAAGCTGATGCATGCACCTTATCAGTTCTTCGCCGCCGTATTTGAATAGTTCTGCCGGTAATCTATCGGCCCCCGCTGCTTTGTTGTTCTTCAAGCGGGTAATTGCTATTCGAGTTTCTTCACGGTCGGGCAATGGAACATCTGCTCCATCGTCGTCGATTGGGGAATCGGGTTCACCATCTCCTGGTGTTGCACTTTCACTGCCATTCAGCAGGCTGGAGAAGTGTTCCCTCCACAAACTCAGTATACTCTGGTCATCAATAACTAGATCACCTCTGGGGGTCCTACAGGAGTGCGCTCCGGTCTTGAAACCTTCAGTTAGTCGCCGGATCTTTTCGTAAAATTTTCGAGCATTACCCCTGTCGGCCAGCTTGTCAAGCTCTTCATACTCACGCATTTTGGCCTCTTTCTTTTTTTGTCTGCAAATGCGTCTCGCTTCCCTCTTCAGCTCTCGGTATCTTTCCCATCCCGCTCGTGTTGCGGTCGATCGCAACATTGCGAGGTAGGCAGTCTGTTTTCTCTCCACTGCGAGACGACAATCCTCATCATACCAGCTGTTTTTTGACTCTTCCGAAAACCAATGGTTTCGGTTGCAGCTGTACGTAAGGAGTTTGATATGCCGTCCCACAGCTCCCTTATGCCGAGATTCTGATGAGTGCTCTCAGTGAGCAGGAGTGCAAGTCGAGTAGAAAATCGTTCGGCTGTCGGTTGTGATAACAGCTTCTCGATGTCGAACCTTCCTTGTGTTTGTTGACGTGTACGCTTTTCTACACAGAGGCGGGTGCGTATCTTAGCTGCTACAAGATAGTGGTCCGAGTCGATGTTGGGACCACGAAGCGTACGCACATCAAAAACACTGGAGACATGTCGTCCATCTATCACAACATGATCGATCTGGTTGCGAGTGATTCGATCCGGGGACAGCCAAGTAGCTTGACTGATTTTCTTATGCTGGAATCTAGTACTACAGACGACCATATTTCGGGCCCCGGCGAAGTCGATCAGCCTCAGACCGTTTGGTGATGTTTCGTCATGGAGGCTGAATTTTCCGACTGTTGTGCCAAAGACACCTTCTTTACCCACCCTAGCGTTGAAATCGCCAAGCACGATTTTGACATCGTGGCGGGGGCAGCGCTCATAGGTACGTTCTAGGCGCTCATAGAAGGTATCTTTGATCACTTCGTCCTTCTCTTCCGTCGGGGCGTGGGCGCAAATCAGCGATATGTTGAAGAACCTCGCTTTGATGCGGATGGTGGCTAGACGTTCATCCACCGGAGTGAATGCCAGGACTCGACGACGGAGTCTCTCTCCCACCACGAATCCCACACCGAATTTGCGCTCCTTTATATGGCCGCTGTAGTAGATGTCACAAGGACCCACCTTCTTCCGTCCTTGTCCCGTCCATCGCATTTCTTGGATTGCGGTGATGTCAGCCTTTACTCTTACGAGGACATCAACCAGCTGGGCAGAGGCACCTTCCCAATTAAGGGTCCGGACATTCCAGGTGCATGCCCTTATTTCGTAGTCCTTTAAACGTTTGCAGTGGTCGTCATCAAAATTGGGGTCTCTCATCCGAGGCTGTTTTTTCTTTTTCATTGGGGGGTGTTTTTATGTGGTGGGTCCCAAACCCTACGCACAACCGCTGCTATCTCGTACTGAGCAGCGAGGAATTTTTTCATTTGCTTCCATGTGGGCATTGCTCTTCTATCGTCAAGTGATTGTTCCCATCGTAGTAACGCAGCCTGAGGGAGTGTTTCTGCACAGATAGTTACTATTATATGGTCCCAATATTCCACGGGAGAATTTTGTGTTTTTAACACTGACAGGCAATTAGTCACTGTCGAGTAAAATTTTTGATATTCCTGGCTGGTTTCTTGTTTAATTTTTGGGTAATGTAATATAGTTTTTATAGGGTTTTCTATCATTACCCTTTTATTTTTATATCTTTGAACTAGTGCTTCCCAAGCCAGCTTAAAATTGTCGCCATTTACATCGAATTGCTTGACGATAATGCCTGCTTCCCCTTGTGTCTTGTACCTTAGTTGGAATAGCTTTTGTGCTTCTGCAAGTCTAGGATGGTTTATGTAAAGGGCTGTGAACATGTCCCGGAAGGACGGCCACTGTTCATAACATCCAGTAAAAACTTCAGTATCACAAGTTGGTACATTTAGATACATGCCTTTATCTAGGTCTTCTTTTGTTGTTGTGACTTCTCTGGGAGGGGGAGTAGTGGCGCTATTTGGCCTTAATACATTTAACTGTTCGCTTATCATTCCCTTTATTATTTCTTTATGACCACGGCAATTATTTAATTTGGCTGTCGCCGAAGCTTTTATGTTTTCTGGGAGTTCAGCGTCGTCAGTATCTATTACTGTATCGTACGCTGCCAGAAGGCGTGCCCATATTTCGTGGACGCTTTCGAGTTTTACTTTTAAAACCGATTCCGTGGTGTCAGCAATAGGGGAAGCTTTGAATTGCGTGCAATAGTTTATAAAAGTATCACTTTCAGTGATGAATCTTAATAGTAAAGGATCTTTTGATCTTTTTTGTTTTACACTCTGCTTTGAGCGTGTAGCTTCTGCAGGTGTGCTTTGTGGTTTATCTCCATCAGCCATTTTCGGAATTTGTAAAAATTGAATTGATTTAGATTCTTTTGAGTCTGTGCTCATTTAGAATTGAAAATTTGATAAGATAAATTGTTTGTTGTTAACTGATAGTGTTAACTGATAAATCTCGAAAACCGAAACTCTTTTTGGTAAATAAGAGTTATTAAAATTATTAAATTTGCTGAAATACGCGTTAATCGTTTTTGTTGACCGCACGTTTGTATTTACTTGCGATTTTATATTTATATTATATATTACGGACTTATCCGTATGTCCTTGTATATTAGCGCTCGTAAAAGAGGTAAAGAAGGTCAGTAACCTTTGTACATATGTGTGCACGCTATGTGCCTATTTATGTGCATATGAGATGCTGAATTGGTTGGTATACAATCCTGCTTGTTTTTGTAATACAAAGTACAATTGGTATTGTTGCAATAATATTTGCCTATACGGGCTTAAATTGTTGTATTGTATATGTACTAATTAATATGTTATCAGTATTAACAATTTATACGTATATTTTTTATTTAAATCGAATTTCTTTTTTTTTCAAATAGTATTTGCCGCACCGATTAGTTTTAAGAAAAAATGATATGCTCGCGTTTTTTATAAGATTTAGATTTATTAAAATGTTTATATTTGTATATACCGGGATGTAGGGTGCATTACCGCGTAGGCAAACGAATATCGTATATACATATGTTTGTGTATATGTGTATACTTATATTAGCGCGATAAGAAGAGAGCGAGAAAAGAAAGGTGAAAATGTGCAGGTAATTAACCTCAGCACATATGTTTCAAATTTTAATATTTGTGTAAGTGTTTGTTTATGTATTTGTAAAATATAAGTTGAGTTTGTTACATTTATGTATATTTGGCATATGATTTCGATAAGTGAATATGTAAATATGTATGTTTGAAATTATTCTCTCTTTTGCTATTGATTTTATGTGCCTTTTGCTTACTTATTTTATGCAATCCTGCTTACTGTTTGAAGAAACAGAAGGGGAAAGAAAGTTTTGCAAGTAAATACTTGAATATAATTTGTTGATAGGTTGGTTTGATAGATGTGTTTGTGTACACAAGGGTAAGCATATAAGGCAGGAAGTAATTTGCTTATGTATTTATCTAAAATATATTGATGATATATTTTCTAAACTGTTTTTAGTACCCGTTTAGGTGTTATTCAAACGGATTGTATAGGTTTTATATTTGTTAAAACCGTATGATATCATACATATTTACATATATGAATAAAAAATGCATGCAAACGACTTACTTTGTCTCGCCTCAAGGCGATTTTGGGAGAAAGTATGTGTTTGTATAATTTTGGTATTTTTTTCCTCAGCTTTTGTTTCAATGTGTGTAATGATTTTTGACTCCTTATTTCCTCCTGTGGTTAATGCTCTTTTTTATCCTATTTCCTCCTTTGTTTAATGTTCCTTACGATCCCGTTTCCTCCTTTGTAGATTGTTCCGGTACGCCTTAGTTTGTATATTTATAATTAGTTCACGCCCGATTTGTGTTTTTATTTTTTGATATTTTTAATGTTAAATCGCGCCCGATTTTAGATTTTAATTTCGCGCGCGTTAAAATTTTTTTTTTTTGTTCAAGATGTTGATTATTATTATTTAATTTTAATTTATTTAATTTAATTTTAATTTTAATTTTAATTTTAATTTTAATTTTAATTTTAATTTTAATTTTAATTTTAATTTTAATTTTAATTTTAATTTTAATTTTAATTTTAATTTTAATTTTAATTTTAATTTAATTTTAATTTTAATTTTAATTTTAATTTTAATTTTAATATTAATTTTAATTTTAATTTTAATTTTTATTTTAATTTTAATTTTAATTTTAATTTTAATTTTAATTTTAATTTTAATTTTAATTTTAATTTTAATTTTAATTTAATTTTAATTTTAATTTTAATTTTTTAATTTTTTTTATATGTATGTGAACTATGTGCAGCATTTATTAAAATCTTATTATTTTTTGTAAATCTTTTTTTTTTAAACATACATATTTTTAAGCTGTTTGCACTTCACTTTTATTGAATTGTTTAATATATTTATATTTAACTTTTATTTTATTTTATATGTTGAAACTTTTTTTTTTTGTCACAGTGTATATTCTACGTATATATGTTTGTATGTACTATATATTCTTTGGGGTCACTGCACTTGCTGCTTGACTAAACCGGTTTTTCGCATATATCTTTGTTTTTTGTTTTTTTTTTTTTTTTTTTTTGTTTGTCACTTGTATAATTTTTTCACATATATATATTTACTATTATTTTTTTTTTTGATTGTTTCGAGAACTTATTATTTCTATTTGAATATGTTAGTCACAGTGCCTTTCTCTATGGCTCGAAGGACCATGTACAAAAACTCACCTTGATGTTCACTTTTGATTATCGAATCCCTTTTTTTAAAGGAAGAAAGGAACGCACTTGTTTCGGAATAAACGTTATAAATATTTATTGAATTTAATAATGTTACACAATAATTCACGAATTATTTATGTATTTATATTGAACAATGTTATGATAAATGTATGTATCGTTAGTGATTTTAGTTTACAAAGTGGTTGTATTAAAAAAGGGTGTTAAATGTGGAAACATATAAGCGGGTGCCAAATATCGGAAAACCGGGATGCTGCGAACACGGAGGTGCGATGCGATCGACGTTATCGAAAAGAAAGGTGCTATCCTATTTCTATTCCTTTTTGTTAAAGTTTGTATGCTGTCATCGTGTTTTGATGTATGTGCGAGAGTGTGTGTTAACGTGTAGTGTTCTCTGGCATTTCACCACACTACATCCACCTCATCACGCCAGTTTATTGTAATAAAAAAATTCTTATATTTATAATACATAACAGCTCTCAAAATATATATTATAAAGAAATGATATAGTGATCTCTAACTCTAGCATAATCTCTTAAATTGGGGTTTTCGATAACAATTTTGGTGTCTTGTGATTCTTCTAAAACTTCACAAAATTCAAAAACTTCACAGTAGTGAGTGTGGTGATTTTTGTGAGGACATGAGTATAGGCTGTAAATCCGGGTATATTGAAGTTATTTTTGTTTGTCAGATGAGTTTCTGATATTAGCATTACATACATACATATATATTTTTTCAGACAGAAATCTAATAACCTCTAGTTTATGTTGGTTAACACCGTTCCATATACAAATGTTTAGTATGGTCATTATTTACTTAATAAAGTATGCAACATTTGGTTTTGTGATTTTATTAAATCTTGGATCATGTTGTGTGCCATACATCACGTAAGATTTATAATCATAGTTTCAATACCTCCATTTGGTAGATTTTGCGGTGATTGCATTTATACATTGTTGCCTTCTACAACATTGGCATAGCTCCCTTGTACAGTATTATTTTTAATATTACCAGGTTTTGGAATATGATCTGTGATATCTATAATTTCAATACGGGGTGTATGTAACATTTGGTTACGACGTGATTGAATTCTCTGTGACAACTTCGATTTTAAATCTTTCTACACAGGACAACCCCTGTAGTTGTACCTTTAGAACTCTTCTGGAGATAAGAATAATAGTTCTTGTTTTTGTTTGAGAAAAATTTAACGATGTCAATGTATTTTAGTTTCATCCATCAATTCAATTTTAAATATGGGTTGTGGTACTTTATTTATGTTAAAGATGTTTACAACAGTTTTAACTCCAAAGCCACATTCTTCATGAGCTTCTTTGACTTCGCTAGAATCTACGGAAGATTCTATACCTTTCATTATAACAACTAGGTCCTTAGAACTCTTCAGTTGATAAGAATAATAGCACTTGTTTTTGTTAGACAAAAATTTAACAATGTCCATGAAACGGTGCTAAGTGTACGACCGTTTTTTTTAGTTTCATCTATGTATATTGCCTTTTTTAAAAGCACCATATGAAAATTTTGGGTACTATTTTACTTAATTTAGCAACAAGTGCATTTGAGCTACGCTCTCGCAAATATAATGGCGGCGGTTTAGCATTTGCGACTGTGGTGGTACCCTTCGCATCGTTGTCCGAACCATTGCTTAATAAGGCAAATCTGTTGCCATTTCAAACCTCAGGTTTGTTTTCGATTGACGTGTCGTCTTTTTTAGGATTGACCGCTAATTTGTGCTATATTTTTTTTGCTATCTGCTCATTTGCTGGTACCTGCGTACTTGTTGGTGTATTCCGGTTGTTGCTGGCCCTTGTAGACTGCCGTTCTCCTCTGCTTTTGATGATTGTAATACGCTAGACAGACGGCAAAGTTAAACCCGATTAACTGCGCTTTTAATCAATTCCAATTTTGTGGGTGACAGACAGCAGCAAAGCGAGTTATAAACTCCCATAACAGCTGATTGGCAATAATATTTCCATTTTGGTGAAATAAAATTGGATAGAAAGCAATTATTGCGATTGTTAGCCGCACAAATAGTACAAAATCACTAATTATTAAAAAAATAGATATAAATACGTTATTATTATTACTTCCATTTTAGAAAAAATTAGCATGTGTATGTTTTTGTTTACATTTAATTGAAAAACATCTGTCAGTATTGCATATTTTCATACACGATAGATAAAAAGCGGCCATGTTTAACAATGTTGCCAACGAAAATGCCACGAACTCCCACTAACTCTCTAAAATTTTGAGGATTGAATGGGAGTTAGCAAACGGAGTTAACTGAGATAACTCTTGAATTAACCCCGATTTAAGCAGTTATTCCGAGTTAACGCCGCCGTCTGTCAGGGGTATAAGCTCTTCGTAGGCTCAGTTGGTCGCTGTGATGGGTCATCCTTCTCATCGTTGCCTTGTTTGTTGGTTTTGCAGGCTCGACATACAGTTTGTCAACTAATTCTTTGAAAAATGCAAATCTATACAAAAAACAATTGTCAATGAATTCTTTGCAAAATGCAAGCACAATTCAAAGAATGAATTCATAAGAAATGAACGGGACATTTTAAAAAAAATAAAGCCAGCACGTGTTCTTCTGGGAATATTCTGGCATATGTATATTCATGTTTCGAATTGCACAGATCTAATTGGAAATAAGAAATGTCATGTAAGTGGTGCGATCCAACATCTTGCACAAACATTGCAGTCTGCTCAAATTAGAGCAGCGGCGTTAACGGCAACAGCGACGCTAGTAATGCTAGGTTATGAATAAGTTCTTAATTGTTGTTGGACACCCTTGCCCATATATGTATGTATGTCTGTATATTAAGATTTAATTTCTATGTTTATTTTACAGTTGAATGTTTCATTTTCATTACCCTTAAAATTGTCGCGAGCTTCACATTATGTATTTCTTATCAACTGTAAAGTCCATATGAGTATGCCTTGAAAAATTATGGTCCGATTTCGGTGTTTTTTTGCGGGTTATGCCACACTAGAAATACAGTATTTGTGCAAAGTTAATTTAATCAATTTAGCCCATATTCAAACTTTAGCCAAAGAATACGTATACCAAGTTTCATAAGTGACGAGTAGAGTTGTAATCTGGCTATCCGTCCGTTCAAGCGATAACTTGAGTAAATGTTGAAATAATTAATTAAGATTAACACATATGTATTTCTTGGCACTATGAGAGGATTTGTAACGCAAATGGGCGAACGAAAAATCTATAAAGCGCTAATAAATTTGGTACAGAGGAACACAGTAAAGAGTGGCTCGAGTGGTAGAGTAGGTCGACAGTATTAACCATTGCAAAAAACTTAGAAAAGAGTTATTCTACCGAAAATAAGTGTACGCCCAAAGAGACGTCGGTTTTATTCTCAAAAAATGGACAAAAAAAACAAAAGTAACGGTCCTAAAAATAGCCCAACACTTAGCATATACATCACAAATGGGGTATCATCTCAAAACAATACAAACACGCTTTGGCCGATAATGGGTTCAGCCCGAAATCACCACAGAAGGAGTCACACATTCGAAAAAAAATAAAACTTTAAAATTTGGCAATGAATATAAAGAAAAGGAATATAAAAGAAGCTTATCAGGCAGGTTCTGCAATTACTTCTGAGTGAAATTCAAGCAAATTCACTTGCAGCCCCATATTTGGGGCTCTGAATTTCGCTTTCGCTTTCACTTTTCAAATTCAAATTTGTTTTCAAAAAGAATTCCGAGTGGAAATAGCGAAAGCTGGACAATGAAGGAGACAGTGCCTCGATATCTCAATCTCCGCATTTGCATTTGCAACCGTCAGAATATTTAACCTCACGGCATGTAGCCCCATAGGGCAGTGTCCAGTTCTATCATTACGGCGAACTGAACCTTACTAAGAACAAATAGCAGTGGATCTCCTGAGATCACTTTAAGCTAGAGGGATCTCGCTGTCGCACAGGTACTAGTCGTTGTCCACCGCCTATAATGTCCAATCGACGACCACTGATCCAACGTGGAGAGACAGGATGATAGTGCGCCATCAGCTTGTTCCCAATCTGATGAGATTGTTGATTGGGTGCCTTTACGCTCAAGCTCATAGGATTTTGCAGTACCGCTATGGCTTTGGTTCCAAACGAGTCCTATATTAAAGTAGCTAGAAACTATTGATAAAGAGACTGTGCGCTCCTTGACTAACTTTAAGCGACCTATCAGGATAGCCCTTTGTAATGCCGGTGAGATCACAAAAATCAAGCTTAGATCGAGGTGAGTCATTTTTGAGGGTCCAGGCATACGCTCCTCTATATATCCAATCTCCCTGAGACTGATAGCGGTTTCCACGACAATACACCTTCCGGCTATAACCACGGGAGCTATATACAGTAAGGAAGTGTGTGCCAATAGTTGTCCGAAATGCACCACATAATTGGTGGCTTAGTTTAACTATAGTTTATACTTAACGAAATTTTTTGGGTAGCAATGGTCCGGTTTTGTCTATCTACAACAACCTCAGTGCTCCAAATAATATGTGTACAAAATTTCAGATTTCTCATTATTACTCCAGTTATCTCTTGCTCGGACTGATAGACATCCGTAACAATTTGAAATACAAAATGATTATTTACAACGCGAACATTAATAAAATCGGATATTAACTCAGATTTTTTTATGGAAAGTGGGCGTAGCGCCGCCTACTTATGGATCAGAAACCATATCTGCGGAACTACTCGACCAATTTCAACGAAATTCGGTTCATAACATTTTCATGGCATTCAAATGATATATATTTGGAGAATAGTGCAGATCGCTAAACTGCTGAAAACAGAACACAGACAGTGGCTACTATTATTGACTACAAGAAACAAGAACTTCTGGAACCGCAATTATGTAAACTTTTATTACATAATTCTATAAAAACGTGTTTCCTAACAATATAAATTGCCTTGCGCATTTACTTGTCTCTCTCGGACGTTCTTTTTCAATGTTAAAACGTATTAAAAACAAGTAAGGAAAGGCTAAGTTCGGGTGTAACCGAAAATTTAATACTCTCGCAATTTATTGATGAAATTTTAATAAGATAAGAAATACGCTCGAGGATGGGATCATGTGTAGAAGTTCACGCAAGTGAGGAAAGTTTTTGATTGTCATTCACTTGGGAGTGGCCAGAAACGATTCTTCTCCACATGGTTCAAGCAGCTCACGACTTCCGGTTTTAGACCAAGTATCCTCTGGGTAGCCAACAGACATCCGTTTGAAGGCGAGCTAAAGTGAGAAGGCGAAGCCCGCTTATGCGGTTGTGCGTAGGGCTTGGGACCCACCACATAAAAACGAAGTACCAATGAAAAATCTACGAAAGCCTCGGATGAGACACCCCCCTTTTGATGACGACTCCTGCAAACGTTTGAAGGATTATGATATAGGGGCATGCACCTGGAATGTCCGGACCCTTAATTGGGAAGGTGTCTCTGCCCAGCTGGTTGATGTCCTCATACGACTCAAGGCTGACATCACCGCCATCCAAGAAGTGCGATGGACGGGACAAGGACGGAAGAAGGTGGGTCCTTGTGACATCTACTACAGCGGCCATATAAAGGAGCGCAAATTTGGTGTTGGATTTGTGGTGGGAGAGAGACTCAGTCGCAGAGTCCTGGCATTCACCCCGGTGGATGAACGTCTTGCCACAATCCGCATCAAAGCGAGGTTCTTCAACAAATCGCTGATTTGCGCCCACGCCCCAACGGAAGAGAAGGACGATGTCACCAAAGATGCTTTCTATGAGCGCCTAGAACACACCTACACCCCGCCACGATGTAAAAGTCGTGCTTGGCGATTTTAATGCCAGGGTGGGTAAAGAAGGTGTCTTTGGCACAACAGTCGGAAAATTCAGCCTCCATAACGAAACATCGCCAAACGGCCTGAGGCTGATCGACTTCGCTTGGGCCCGAAATATGGTCGTCTGTAGTACCAGATTCCAGCATAAGAAAATACATCAAGCCACTTGGCTGTCACCTGATCGAAACACGCGGAACCAAATCGATCACGTTGTGATAGACGGAAGACATGTCTCCTGTGTTTTAGACGTGCGTACGCTCCGAGGACCAAATATAGACTAGGACCATTATCTGGTCGCAGCGAAGATACGCACCCACCTCTGTGCAGCGAAGAATGCCCGTCAACAAACACAAGGAAGGTTCGACGTCGAAAAGCTGCAATCGCAACAGACAGCCACGAAATATTCTACTCGACTTGCACTCATGCTCTCTGAGAGCACTCATCAGCGTCTCGGTATAAGGGAACTGTGGAACGGCATCTCAAACTCACTGCGTACCACTGCAGCCGAAACAATTGGTTTTCGGCAACGACAAAAAACAAGCTGGTACGATGAGGAGTGCCGTCTCGCAGCGGAGAGAAAACAGACTGCCTACCTCGCAACGTTGCAAACGACCACAACACGTGCGGGATGGGATAGATACCGAGAGCTGAAGAGGGAAGCGAGACGCATTTGCAGACAAAAAAAGAAAGAGGGCGAAATGCGTGAGTACGAAGAGCTTGAGAAGCTGGCAGACAGAGGGAATGCTCGAAAATTTTATGAAAAAATGAAGCGACTTAACGAAGGTTTCACGACCGGAGCATCCTCATGTAGAGACCAAGGTGGTAATCTGGTAACCGATGTCCAGGGCATACTGGGATTATGGAGGGAACACTTCTCCGACCTGCTGAATGGCAGTGAGAGTACAACACCAGGAGATGGCGAACCCGATCCCCCAATCGATGACGATGGAACAGATGTTCCATTACCCGACCATGAAGAAATTCGAATAGCAATTACCCGCTTGAAGAACAACAAAGCAGCGGGGGCCGATAGATTACCGGCAGAACTATTCAAATACGGCGGCGAAGAACTGATAAGGTGCATGCATCAGCTTCTTTGCAGAATATGGTCGGAAGAAAGCATGCCTGACGATTGGAATCTCAGTGTGCTCTGCCCAATCCATAAAAAGGGAGATCCCACAATCTGCGCCAATTACCGTGGGATCAGCCTCCTAAATATCGCATACAAGGTTTTGGTACAGAGACACACTAGTAGAAGAGAAAGATTCCCCCTGACTTACTTTAAAATATTTGAGAGATTTACCGATATTTCTCTTATGTTCTATACCAAGGACCTTGAAAAAATATAGTCCGAATTTTTCCAGAAGTGATACAGCTCATATACAGTATTTTTATTCCGCTTTCTTCATTGGTAATCTGAGAAGTAGGCGTGGTTGTGAACTGACTTCGACCATTTTTTACCCATGTTATCAGGGTGTCAAGAAAATAGTATACTCCAAATATCATTGAGTAGTCGAGTAGTTTCTGAAGTATGGCTTTTATAAAATTTTGTGTATCTGATGTTTTCCTGTTAGTAAGTTACCGCACTTTTAGTAATTTTCAACATAACCTTTGTATGGGAGGTGGTATAATGTAGTACGTAGTTTATATAGCTTTATTGGTTTACGAGAAACATACAGTGGCTCACAGCCAAAATGATGCAGCAACGAAATAAACAATCATGTTTACTATATTTCGAAATTAAAAAACATTTACTAATTTATTGATTAGAAACATATATGTTTAATCTTTTAAATAAAAAAAAAAACGTAAATATATAATTTTTTTTTACAAGCGTTAAGTAAAAACATTTTCGTATCCCGAAATACAAGCTTACTGCCAAAATAATGCACAAATGTTTACCGCTAGCAGCGACAGCTGGCGTCTATTTTCGAATGCAAAGTAAGTACTGTTATTAATGTGAGCTATCCTGGAATAATATTTAAAAGTTTGGCAGTTTAGTATTGTCATTTGTAAAGTATATTTCAGTATTGAAGTGCGCGAGTTAGTCCTGAGTATTATAAAAACAGAGAAAGTCAACTCAACTTCGCGTAAATGGTGAAACTGAGTCATGGATATTGGGCATATCATTTAATGTTATGTTCTTGAAAATCGTGTCGCAAATAAAATAAATCGACTGATAATAAAACATTTAACGAAAGTGACTTCCGTTGGATTGCACGGAAATAAGAGATTAATGATTTAAATGGGCGCACAGCCCTAAATAAACCATTAATGTATGCTAAAACTCGAAGTCTAAGGTTGAAAGTTGCAAACGAACAGTTATATAAGCCTTCAAACTTCTGGAATGCCGTAATGACATATTAACCGATCAGTAATTTAAACCTATTTAGATCGGATAGAAATATATATGTGTGGACAAAACCAATTGCTGAGCTACAACCGCTAATCTGCGTAGTACATGGTGGAGAACATGTAATGGTGTGGGGATGCATTTCGTATTCTGGTGTCGGGAATTTGGAATCCATCGATTGTAATATGTACCAGATTGTGTATCTGGACATTTTGAAACGAAATTTACTACAAAATGCCGCTAAATTAAATTCTTTTGATAACTTTCGGTCCTTCGTATCTTTAGGGCATATTCGCAGTTGTGCAAAGGTGCCTTATTTGTAACTGTCCATAAGTACAAACACCAGCGCAATCTTCAGATTTGAATGCAATTGAGAATCTGTGGTCAGTTTTAGAACGAGACATGCGAAAATACCAAATTACCAATATATATAATTTCCTGCAAACAGAACGAAAAAAAATTGCTCCAAACTATACAAAGAAATTGGTAGAATCCATGCTGAAACTAATGAAATAAGTTATTGATAGTAAGAGGCATCCCACATAATACTATCAACCTAAAAATTTGAAAATTTTTGTCCTTAAACTCCTTACTGCATAATTTTCGCTGTGAGGTCCTTTTTGTAGATAAATAAATTTGTTGTAGATAAATAAAATAACTATAAAATCTGATTATTTTAAGCATAAATTTAATGTGCATATCTGACGCTTTAAAGTGGCATTTAAATTTTTTGGAAAATGTATTTAGTTTTCAAGTAATACTTACTTTAGTATTTCTTGTATGGTTGCATTACTTTGGCTGTGAGCCACTATCTCAAAGCAACTTTGTTGCGAGAGTATAATGAGTTGAGAAACACGAAGACCAGTGAAGATATCGGAACAAAACAGAACTATAATCCCATTACCATTCAACTGTCTTGTTGGTATGTATGTTGGAATCTACTAATGGTTTATAAACTGATATATGTATTTTGCATATTTCAAGAGAGAAGAATCACCCAATTAAAAATCAAACCGAGCGTCGGATGAGAAATCCCCATTTTGAAGATGACCCCTGCAAACGTTTTAAGGATCTTGACGTGCGGATAGAGTTCGACCGATTAATCGGCCAGCATTGGCATCCGGTATATTTGACCAATTCCTAGCTGATTCTTTGTCAGTTGTATTAATGTTTTTGTCTTTTACTTCATATATCTACATATAGATTATATTTGTCTTTAAATTGAGGGTTCATTTACCCTTCATTTGGAATTATAAAATTCTGTTTTGTTTATGAACTTGATTTAATTTTGAAGATATTTTCATTGACCCCGTTGGCAAAAAAACCTGCACAGTAGAAATGTACAGGTTTCTCTTGAGGTAAATTTTTCACAAGCAACATCATTCGGCACAGACAGGAACTTGGCGCTAGCCCTGAATTATAAAAGGGATGCAAAAGAACCTCCAAAACACTCTACCGGAGCTTCTACCTGGTCACCATCTACATGTGTGGCCTGGAGTTGTCCTGACAGAACACAATTCTTTCCCTGTTTGCTAATTGCTCCCTTCAAACGGTCCCATTGTTGACAGTAGATGTTTTAATGAAGTTTGGCGTAGAGTGTAGCTGAAAGTAATTTATTGTCCGTCAAACCCACCAAATACGTAGGAAAACCTTACTGCCGTCGATTCTTACGAGTCCACCGCTTAAGCCGTCTAACCGCGATTTTACTACGACCGTTTTCGCTTAACGTTTCGTTACTTAACCACTTTTCATCAACAGCAATCATCCAATTCTGAAATGTATTGATTTTGTTGCATAGGATTTTACAGTACCGCTATGGCTTTGGTTCCAAGCGAGTCCTATATTAAAGTAGCTAGAAACTATTGATAAAGAGACTGTGCGCTCCTTGACTAACTTTGAGCGACCTGTCAGGATAGCCCTTTGTAATGCCGGTAAGATCACAAAAATCAAGCTTAGATCGAGGTGAGTCATTTTTGAGGGTCCAGGCATACGCTCCTCTATATATCCAATCTCCCTGAGACTGATAGCGGTTTCCACGACAATACACCTTCCGGCTATAACCACGGGAGCTATATACAGTAAGGAAGTGTGTGCTAATAGATGTCCGAAATGCACCACATAATTGGTGGCTTAGTTTAACTATAGTTTATACTTAACGAAATTTTTTGGGTAGCAATGGTCCGGTTTTGTCCATCTACAACAACCTCAGTGCGCCAAATAATATGTGTACAAAATTTCAGATTTCTCATTATTACTCCAGTTATCTCTTGCTCGGACTGATAGACATCCGTAACAATTTGAAATACAAAATGATTATTTACAACGCGAACATTAATAAAATCGGATATTAACTCAGATTTTTTTATGGAAAGTGGGCGTAGCGCCGCCTACTTTGGGATCAGAAACCATATCTGCGGAACTACTCGACCAATTTCAACGAAATTCGGTTCATAACATTTTCATGGCATTCAAATGATATATATTTGGAGAATAGTGCAGATCGCTAAACTGCTGAAAACAGAACACAGACAGTGGCTACTATTATTGACTACAAGAAACAAGAACTTCTGGAACCGCAATTATGTAAACTTTTATTACATAATTCTATAAAAACGTGTTTCCTAACAATATAAATTGCCTTGCGCATTTACTTGTCTCTCTCGGACGTTCTTTTTCAATGTTAAAACGTATTAAAAACAAGTAAGGAAAGGCTAAGTTCGGGTGTAACCGAAAATTTAATACTCTCGCAATTTATTGATGAAATTTTAATAAGATAAGAAATACGCTCGAGGATGGGATCATGTGTAGAAGTTCACGCAAGTGAGGAAAGTTTTTGATTGTCATTCACTTGGGAGTGGCCAGAAACGATTCTTCTCCACATGGTTCAAGCAGCTCACGACTTCCGGTTTTAGACCAAGTATCCTCTGGGTAGCCAACAGACATCCGTTTGAAGGCGAGCTAAAGTGAGAAGGCGAAGCCCGCTTATGCGGTTGTGCGTAGGGCTTGGGACCCACCACATAAAAACGAAGTACCAATGAAAAATCTACGAAAGCCTCGGATGAGACACCCCCCTTTTGATGACGACTCCTGCAAACGTTTGAAGGATTATGATATAGGGGCATGCACCTGGAATGTCCGGACCCTTAATTGGGAAGGTGTCTCTGCCCAGCTGGTTGATGTCCTCATACGACTCAAGGCTGACATCACCGCCATCCAAGAAGTGCGATGGACGGGACAAGGACGGAAGAAGGTGGGTCCTTGTGACATCTACTACAGCGGCCATATAAAGGAGCGCAAATTTGGTGTTGGATTTGTGGTGGGAGAGAGACTCCGTCGCAGAGTCCTGGCATTCACCCCGGTGGATGAACGTCTTGCCACAATCCGCATCAAAGCGAGGTTCTTCACCATATCGCTGATTTGCGCCCACGCCCCAACGGAAGAGAAGGACGATGTGACCAAAGATGCTTTCTATGAGCGCCTAGAACACACCTATGAGCGCTGCCCCCGCCACGATGTAAAAGTCGTGCTTGGCGATTTTAACGCCAGGGTGGGTAAAGAAGGTGTCTTTGGCACAACAGTCGGAAAACTCAGCCTCCATAACGAAACATCGCCAAACGGCCTGAGGCTGATCGACTTCGCTTGGGCCCGAAATATGGTCGTCTGTAGTACCAGATTCCAGCATAAGAAAATACATCAAGCCACTTGGCTGTCACCTGGTCGAAACACGCGGAACCAAATCGATCACGTTGTGATAGACGGAAGACATGTCTCCTGTGTTTTAGACGTGCGTACGCTCCGAGGACCAAATATAGACTAGGACCATTATCTGGTCGCAGCGAAGATACGCACCCACCTCTGTGCAGCGAAGAATGCCCGTCAACAAACACAAGGAAGGTTCGACGTCGAAAAGCTGCAATCGCAACAGACAGCCACGAAATATTCTACTCGACTTGCACTCATGCTCTCTGAGAGCACTCATCAGCATCTCGGTATAAGGGAATTGTGGAACGGCATCTCAAACTCACTGCGTACCACTGCAGCCGAAACAATTGGTTTTCGGCAACGACAAAAAACAAGCTGGTACGATGAGGAGTGCCGTCTCGCAGCGGAGAGAAAACAGACTGCCTACCTCGCAACGTTGCAAACGACCACAACACGTGCGGGATGGGATAGATACCGAGAGCTGAAGAGGGAAGCGAGACGCATTTGCAGACAAAAAAAGAAAGAGGGCGAAATGCGTGAGTACGAAGAGCTTGAGAAGCTGGCAGACAGAGGGAATGCTCGAAAATTTTATGAAAAACTGAAGCGACTTAACGAAGGTTTCACGACCGGAGCATCCTCATGTAGAGACCAAGGTGGTAATCTGGTAACCGATGTCCAGGGCATACTGGGATTATGGAGGGAACACTTCTCCGACCTGCTGAATGGCAGTGAGAGTACAACACCAGGAGATGGCGAACCCGATCCCCCAATCGATGACGATGGAACAGATGTTCCATTACCCGACCATGAAGAAATTCGAATAGCAATTACCCGCTTGAAGAACAACAAAGCAGCGGGGGCCGATAGATTACCGGCAGAACTATTCAAATACGGCGGCGAAGAACTGATAAGGTGCATGCATCAGCTTCTTTGCAGAATATGGTCGGAAGAAAGCATGCCTGACGATTGGAATCTCAGTGTGCTCTGCCCAATCCATAAAAAGGGAGATCCCACAATCTGCGCCAATTACCGTGGGATCAGCCTCCTAAATATCGCATACAAGGTTTTGGTACAGAGACACACTAGTAGAAGAGAAAGATTCCCCCTGACTTACTTTAAAATATTTGAGAGATTTACCGATATTTCTCTTATGTTCTATACCAAGGACCTTGAAAAGATATAGTCCGAATTTTTCCAGAAGTGATACAGCTCATATACAGTATTTTTATTCCGCTTTCTTCATTGGTAATCTGAGAAGTAGGCGTGGTTGTGAACTGACTTCGACCATTTTTTACCCATGTTATCAGGGTGTCAAGAAAATAGTATACCCCAAATATCATTGAGTAGTCGAGTAGTTTCTGAAGTATGGCTTTTATAAAATTTTGTGCATCTGATGTTTTCCTGTTAGTAAGTTACCGCACTTTTAGTAATTTTCAACATAACCTTTGTATGGGAGGTGGTATAATGTAGTACGTAGTTTATATAGCTTTATTGGTTTACGAGAAACATACAGTGGCTCACAGCCAAAATGATGCAGCAACGAAATAAAAAATCATGTTTACTATATTTCGAAATTAAAAAACATTTACTAATTTATTGATTAGAAACATATATGTTTAATCTTTTAAATAAAAAAAAAACGCAAATATAATTTTTTTTTTACATGCGTTAAGTAAGAACATTTTCGTATCCCGAAATACAAGCTTACTGCCAAAATAATGCACAAATGTTTACCGCTAGCAGCGACAGCTGGCGTCTATTTTCGAATGCAAAGTAAATACTGTTATTAATGTGAGCTATCCTGGAATAATATTTAAAAGTTTGGCAGTTTAGTATTGTCATTTGTAAAGTATATTTCAGTATTGAAGTGCGCGAGTTAGTCCTGAGTATTATAAAAACAGAGAAAGTCAACTCAACTTCGCGTAAATGGTGAAACTGAGTCATGGATATTGGGCATATCATTTAATGTTATGTTCTTGAAAATCGTGTCGCAAATAAAATAAATCGGCTGATAATAAAACATTTAACGAAAGTGACTTCCGTTGGATTGCACGGAAATAAGAGATTAATGATTTAAATGGGCGCACAGCCCTAAATAAACCATTAATGTATGCTAAAACTCGAAGTCTAAGGTTGAAAGTTGCAAACGAACAGTTATATAAGCCTTCAAATTTCTGGAATGCCGTAATGACATATTAACCGATCAGTAATTTAAACCTATTTAGATCGGATAGAAATATATATGTATGGACAAAACCAATTGCTGAGCTACAACCGCTAAATCTGCGTAGTACATGGTGGAGAACATGTAATGGTGTGGGGATGCATTTCGTATTCTGGTGTCGGGAATTTGGAATCCATCGATTGTAATATGTACCAGATTGTGTATCTGGACATTTTGAAACGAAATTTACTACAAAATGCCGCTAAATTAAATTCTTTTGATAACTTTCGGTCCTTCGTATTTTTAGGGCATATTCGCAGTTGTGCAAAGGTGCCTTATTTGTAACTGTCCATAAGTACAAACACCAGCGCAATCTTCAGATTTGAATGCAATTGAGAATCTGTGGTCAGTTTTAGAACGAGACATGCGAAAATACCAAATTACCAATATACATAATTTCCTGCAAACAGAACGAAAAAAAAAATGCTCCAAACTATACAAAGAAATTGGAAGAATCCATGCTGAAACTAATGAAAGAAGTTATTGATAGTAAGAGGCATCCCACATAATACTATCAACCTAAAAATTTAGTTTTGTCCTTAAACTCCTTACTGCATAATTTTCGCTGTGAGGTGCTTTTTGTAGATAAATAAATTTGTTGTAGATAAATAAAATAACTATAAAATCTGATTATTTTAAGCATAAATTTAATGTGCATATCTGACGCTTTAAAGTGGCATTTAAATTTTTTGGAAAATGTATTTTGGCTGTGAGCCACTATCTCAAAGCAACTTTGTTGCGAGAGTATAATGAGTTGAGAAACACGAAGACCAGTGAAGATATCGGAACAAAACAGAACTATAATCCCATTACCATTCAACTGTCTTGTTGGTATGTATGTTGGAATCTACTAATGGTTTATAAACTGATATATGTATTTTGCATATTTCAAGAGAGAAGAATCACCCAATTAAAAATCAAACCGAGCGTCGGATGAGAAATCCCCATTTTGAAGATGACCCCTGCAAACGTTTTAAGGATCTTGACGTGCGGATAGAGTTCGACCGATTAATCGGCCAGCATTGGCATCCGGTATATTTGACCAATTCCTAGCTGATTCTTTGTCAGTTGTATTAATGTTTTGTCTTTTACTTCATATATCTACATATAGATTATATTTGTCTTTAAATTGAGGGTTTCTTTACCCTTCATTTGGAATTATAAAATTCTGTTTTGTTTATGAACTTGATTTAATTTTGAAGATATTTTCATTGACCCCGTTGGCAAAAAAACCTGCACAGTAGAAATGTACAGGTTGTATAATCCCATTACCATTCAACTGTCTTGTTGGTATGTATGTTGGA
This sequence comes from Zeugodacus cucurbitae, assembly GCF_028554725.1. Classification (NCBI taxonomy): domain Eukaryota; kingdom Metazoa; phylum Arthropoda; class Insecta; order Diptera; family Tephritidae; genus Zeugodacus; species Zeugodacus cucurbitae. The sequence goes on from NC_071668.1 coordinate 37,878,733, forward strand.
ATCTACTAATGGTTTATAAACTGATATATGTATTTTGCATATTTCAAGAGAGAAGAATCACCCAATTAAAAATCAAACCGATCGTCGGATGAGAAATCCCCATTTTGAAGATGACCCCTGCAAACGTTTTAAGGATCTTGACGTGCGGATAGAGTTCGACCGATTAATCGGCCAGCATTGGCATCCGGTATATTTGACCAATTCCTAGCTGATTCTTTGTCAGTTGTATTAATGTTTTGTCTTTTACTTCATATATCTACATATATTTGTCTTTAAATTGAGGGTTTATTTACCCTTCATTTGGAATTATAAAATTCTGTTTTGTTTATGAACTTGATTTAATTTTGAAGATATTTTCATTGACCCCGTTGGCAAAACAACCTGCACAGTAGAAATGTACAGGTTTCTCTTGAGGTAAATTTTTCACAAGCAACATCATTCGGCACAGACAGGAACTTGGCACTAGCCCTGAATTATAAAAGGGATGCAAAAGAACCTCCAAAACACTCTACCGGAGCTTCTACCTGGTCACCATCTACATGTGTGGCCTGGAGTTGTCCTGACAGAACACAATTCTTTCCCTGTTTGCTAATTGCTCCCTTCAAACGGTCCCATTGTTGACAGTAGATGTTTTAATGAAGTTTGGCGTAGAGTGTAGCTGAAAGTAATTTATTGTCCGTCAAACCCACCAAATACGTAGGAAAACCTTACTGCCGTCGATTCTTGCGAGTCCACCGCTTAAGCCGTCTAACCGCGATTTTACTACGACCGATTTCGCTTAACGTTTCGTTACTTAACCACTTTTCATCAACAGCAATCATCCAATTCTGAAATGTATTGATTTTGTTGCGATTCATCAGAGATTGGCAGATGCAAATTCTGTTCATGTCGTAAACTCCTCAGCAAAAAGATCAATCGCACTTATAAATACAAGGCGAGAATGACTAAATCCATCTACTGGAATAATTATGAATTTATCTTTACTTGACATACTATTTTGGAATATATTCCACGAAGCACGTATTTGTCCCTAAAGGAAAAAGTTGTACAACAGATATAGCAACTTGCTTCTTACTTCTTTTTTCTTCATATATATTAAGTTTTTAAGTTTAATTAAATTGAAACAAATATATCTACATATGTACTAGATCGTTTGGTATTCAGCTACTCGAATTAACCGAATAGGGCATTATTTGAATAATAATATTCGGTTTGCACTATTCGGATAATCGTCATTCATCGAATATTCTATTAATCGCTCATTTTCGATTATTCGGTTAACCGTTTGTTGTCATCTATTCGAATAATGCTAGACATTAATTTTCTTCGTTTTATTGAAAAAAGTCAAACATTAAAACTAACAAAAAACTTGCTTTAAAATACAAAAATATCAATGATTTCACGGGAACCATTAAGTAATGTCAACATAGTTTTTAACCATTTCAATTTTGCAAATGTATTTTTCATAAAATGTCTATTTTGATATAAGAAAGTTAAAAGGTTAACATTTGTTGGTTGCTATCAGTTTCTACGTGGTGTCACAATGTTTCCAGCAATGGAGAACGACCTCTCTGTTTCTGATAAAGTGGCTGGAATGCGTAGGCACATGCATACTAAGCTGCGTTCATCGGTGAATTTTTGTAAAAATCCCATACCCAACATGCTTTTTTCCATTCATTTTTTGTTATATATAATTTATCTGTTCTAAAAAGCAAAACTATTTAATAATAATTAAAATTACTACTTACCAAAACGCTAATTGTGACTGGGGCGGAAACTTAAATTAAAGCTGCAAAAATCAAAGGCAGTTTGGATTTCAAACAGTTTTAATTTATTCGAATAGTGACAGTATAACTATTCGAATAACCGCAGTAGAACGACTATTCGAATAGTCGTAACATTGCGACTAATCGAATAGTACTAACCGGTTAATATTCGTACGAACGGTTACAAACCGGAATAATCGGTTTTCTGTTATTCTATTAAATAATGTTCTTTATTAAATAAAATAATGCAAGGTTGTTTACCTGTTATTGGATGAATTGTATAGAGATATACAATATATAGACATATATTGTACTTTTGAAATGTTCTCATAATTGATTCAAAATTATTAAGCTGTGTTCTTTCTTTAAACTTCAAGAAATTTCTATTAGTAGTCTCTTTCTATTTGGCCATTACTAGTACTGTGACGTGGTGTACAATAATATTTTTATACTCTCGCAACAACAAAGTTGCAAGAGAGTATTATAGTTTTGTTCACCTAACGGTTGTTTGTAACACCTAAAACTAAATGAGTTAGATATAGAGTCATATATACCAAAGTGATCAGGGTGACGAGTAGATTTGAAATCCGGATGTCTGTCCGTCCGTCCGTCTGTCCGTCTGTCCGTCTGTGCAAGCTGTAACTTGAGTAAAAATTAAGATATCTTGACGAAACTTGGCACAAATATTCCTTGGCACCATAAGTTCGAAAATGGGCGGAATCGGACCATTGCCACGCCCACAAAATGGCGAAAACCAAAAACACATAAAGTGTCATAACTAAGCCATAAATGAAGATATAAAAGTAAAATTTGGAATAAAGGATCGCACTAGGAGGGGGCATATTTGGATGTAATTTTTTTGGGGAAGTGGGCGTGGCCCCGCCCACAAATCGATTATTTGTATTTAACTCGCAAACTAATAAAGCTATATAAACCAAACTTTCTGCAGTCGGTTCTCTTACATACCCCACCACACACCATGAAAATAGTTGAAATCGGATAATAACCACGCCCACCTCCCATACAAAGGTTAGGTTGAAAATTACTAAAAGTCGGTTAACTAACTAACGAAAAACGTCAGAAACACTAAATTTTGCAGAAGAAATAGCAGAAGGGAGCTGTAGTCAGATTTTTTTACAAAATGGAAAATGGGCGTGGCATCGCCCACTTATGGGTCAAAAACCATATCTCAGGAACTACTCGATTGAAATGAATTTGATGATGACACGTGTGGAAAATATATGAAATCGGTTCACAACCACGACAACTTCCCATGTAACTCAATTTTGAAATCCATCTTATTCCTTCACTTTATAATGTAAACATTAGGAACCAATGAAGATTACGGAATAAAACTTTACACAATTAGTGCATATCATCTCTGGCTTCACTTGTGAAAAAATTGTCGAAAACGGACCACAACTTTTCAAGGCCCCAGATATCGAACATGTTGAACTCAGCGACTATGGATAAATTTTAACCGAAAATATGGGTAAATCTCTCAGATATCTCAATTTAATTCAGAGGAAATTGTTGTCTTCTAATAGTGTGTCCCTGTTCCAAAAATTATTAAAATCGGGTCATAACATTTCCATATACCTAATTATAGGTTTTTCAAAAATACGGTGAGCTTTATTTCGCATATTGGTTAAATTTCTTCAATAAATTGCGAGAGTATAAAATATTCGGTTGCACCTGAACTTAGCCTTTCCTTACTTGTTTATGTTTATCTTCTCCATTAAATACTTGATGTGTTTGCTGAATTATCGTTCTTTGATCTCTTTATTGCTGAGATAAATATTTATATACTCAGAATTTGAAAATCACATCTAATTAACCATACCCATTTTAATCTTGTAATCGTGGGATGGTATACTAAAGCCGACTACGTTGCTATCCTCTTCCTTTTTTTTATCAAGTACTAACTTCTGTTATAACCTCTTCCAATAGAATGTGCTCCTACTGTATAGACACTATTTGTGTTGCGGTACAGATACTCCAATTGATGTTTCTCTAATTGTAAATGGTTTGCCAATCCTAGTGACATCCATGAAATTCATATATTAGGTGACGCTTGCTGGGCTATAAGCTACCTGTCTGATGGGCCTAATAATACAGTGCAAAATGTAATATAATGTTGTAAACATTGCTATCCTCTTACTCTTTTAGTCAAGTATTAATTTCTAGTATAAATTCCTTCAAATAAGTAATCGGAAATTCTCATTTTAAATTTTCTTGCTGAGAAAATTTCAATTTTCTTTTTCAGTTTGGCACAACTGTCAGCCCCCGCCAGTTCGGCTCACCCGTGAAACACTAGTGAGTTCACTACTTACCGGTAACCACCACTGGTTACCCCCCATAATACCGGCAATGCAATTCACTCATGAATTTAACACGGCGATGTCATTGACGGTAACCAGTTAACACTACTCACTAGTGATTTCATCACCTTTATTTCGCTAGCTACTTTACCACATAGCGCTGAATATATTTCAATAGCTACCTCGCTACATATATTCGGTTATAATTCACTACCTTTTTTATTACCTACCTTTATTTCAGTGGATACCATAAATAAATAAGAAACACAATATATTTAAATGTCAGTAAATTTAAAATATTAATTTTTATTATAATTTTTTGTTTAGAATTTTTATTTACCATTTGTATTGTACTTGTACTTGTATTTACCCATCCTATTAGTTTGGAAAGACTTTATCTGAAAAAAGAAGATTGTTATTAAAGATTTGTGTTTATTAAAAATTAATTAAATTGCATAACTTACTCCACGCTGTTCTCCACTTCCTAATGAGAATTTCAATATGATTGCCATTTTTGACCTCTAACTATAAAGAAGTATATATATTTAAATCGTATTAATGAATTCACATATGTATAATATAGTATGAATATACATATATTATATTCACTAAGTTGTAATATTTTTTTTTGCGCATGTACATAGGTACATGAATTGAGTTTTGTGCCAGAATGATCTAATTCTTACCTCGCAAAGACTTTCCTTTCCTACTGCTGCCACGCTTCTCGTCATTTTCACTTTTTTGTTATCACTATAAATAATTTATACTTTTTTGTTTAATAATTCTTTATTCACTTTTTTAATAATGAATATGTATATTAAAAAATCAAAACACACAACCGCGACGCGAAGTCAATTAAATAAACCACAAGACTGTTTGGTCGAAAAACTAAAGTAGCCCGTAGACGATCAATACGTATTGATCAATATGATTGAAGGTGCATCAATACGCTATTGCTTCAATACGAGCTCTGTCAATACGATGTTTTAGTGTGCCACTGTTCGTTGCATGGGTAGGTTGCCTTTTTTCGCGCAAGTTTATAAATTTTACAAGAGTTTGAAATTATTTGGTGATACAATACAATACAAACAATGGCACTTTCGAAGATGGTTCTTGGCGAAATGAGCAACAAATTACTTTGCAACTTCAAAGATCAATCAGAGGTAACTCTTCTGTTGATGCGAAGAATATCAGAGATGATTTCACAAAATATTTCAACTCGCCCGCTGGTTCAGTTTCATGGCAAAATAATTACAGTCTACAGTAGTAATTTAAAATACCACTCATATATGTATGTAAAATTCAAAATCAAATAAAAAAATTAAAAAAAATCAGTACTGCACTTACCTCTGTACTATCAGTTGCCGCTATGGCGATTTGGTCTTTGATGAACATCATCTCTTCAAAGTACCATGCTTTTGGAGTTGGAATAGCATCCGTTGATGCCCCTGATCGCTTCGCACTTTCAATTGCTTTGTAGTCTTTATTAAAATTTGTGCGCAAGATGTTTATTTTCTTTTTAATTTTTTCTATAGTGAAGTCAGGTTTGTAAAGAACAAGTGCTGCATGGATTTTTTTAAATGCTAATTATTTTTTTGTTTGATTGAAATAATCTTTAGATTTCACTTTCCACAACTCGGGCAAATCACGATAAAGATTTATTATCACGTTCACTTTCACTTGTTTCTGCCATTGCGCACTTGTTGAGACTACTTAACGGGACAAAATCAATCAATAAACATTGTAGACGTAAATATGCGCATTAATATGCTTCAATACGCCATCAATATGTTTGAAGCCCTCGTACACTTTTAATATGCCCTTCAATACGTATTGATCAATACGAAACATAGAAACCGCCGTTTTCTTATTTTTTTAATACAGTGAATTATGGTTTCAATGACCGATATGTAGGCAAAAGCAATAATGACCAATAATTATTCGCAACTTGTACATACTGTACCAGTTGCTCTGCCGTTATTATTCTGCGTTATTTTTGCTAAGATCTCTCAAATGTGCATTCCCACCCTTATTTGTCGCTGATATTTTACTGAGAGTACTTATTGAGTACAACGTACTCTAGATCGCGCTCTCTTCTCTCTCAATCTCGCTTATGTACTATTGCTTCTCTGCATTACCTTGTTGTCGTGAATTCTCTAGTTACTTGTAATATAAGAATTCACTAGTGCAATTCACAAATTCATACCGGCCGTACTGCAGGGCACTATTATGTAAATTTTTATTGTGTGTGTCATTTAGTTTGTTTACGGCGTCATTAGGAACAAGTCAACCTTTGGTGCACGTTGCTATTTTTATATGCCCCTCTTTGAACGATTTATACTAATCGTAAACTTGAGTTTTCAATATGGTTGAATCACCAAATATTTTTTTCAACATTTCCCACGTTTTGGCACAAGAAATTTCGTTTGAAACACAAAATTTCACACAAACTAATTATAATTTGTTTAATTACTAACTAATTTTAGAATTTCCGGTTACTTATTTGAGGGGATGTAAGCGAAAGTACCAGGGCAAACACGTGGTTATTCTATGCATTTTCGATTGGAACCTTTGAATTACATATATTATCAGTAGCACAGGTCGTACGCCACAGTTGAATGCTATACATCCAAATCGGCTTTATGACTGTATAGCATAAAAGGTCTTTGTTGTCTAGAGTTTTTATTTAAAAGCCTATTTAAATTTTCAGCTCTTATCTTCATGTAAGTTATTTACTAGATATACATACGTATGTTTTCTCCACATGAGCCTTCTATCTAGGTGAATACCAAGATAAGTAACTTCATTCGCTTAGGGCACTAAAATAAGTGCTGCCGGGCACATTTTTCGTCTTAGCGAAAATGTGACATACTTACACTTTTGTTCATTCACATTTATACGACAGTTGGCTAGCTATTCTTCGACTTAAGTGGTCTGCTAATATTATTGATGCTACATTCGAGAATTTGTTACGGCTCACTAAGGCTGTGTCATTCGTAAAAGTTGATGTCAAAACATTATTAGCTGTTGGAAGATCTGCTGTATATAGATGATGTATAGAGTTGGGCTAAAACACTGCCCTATGGTACACCAGCTCTTATCTGTCGTTCATAAGTTATGAAATATCTTACTTTAACCGTAAATTGTCTATTTTTTAGATAAGACTCCAGTATTTTACACTATTCTAAAGGTAGAACGTTTTTAATCTTATATAAAAGGCATTCGCGCCACACCTTATCAAACGCCCGAGGTCTCTGTGCTCAAATGATTTTCTTATTTGGTTTGTTATTCTATTTACTTGCTAAATATAAAATATTTAAGAAAGACCGGCTGAAAGATGTCTTTGTTCAGGAAAATCTGACTTTTTCCATGAAATTGGAGTTTAAAGAGCACATAGAGCAACTCTACAGAAATATTTAGTAACTCAATGAGAATTTTTGGGGTGATATTATCCTGTCCTGGTGACTTTTTTGGTATACGTTCTTTTATGATGCTAATAATTACAAAAGGTGAAGTCTTAATAAAATTAAGTAAATAAATTCTGAGAGTATAAAAGATTCGGTTATACCTGAACCTAGGTTTCCCTTCCCTTCTTGTTTTAGCTTGCATTTCTACAGTCTTAATCTCAGCTTCTTCGGAGTCTTTAATTGATACCGCGCTTCCCACTCGTAATGAGTTTGCCGGGATTCTAAAATTTGGTATAACCCACTACTTTAAATAAGTGTCTTGTTATGACCTTTCTTAGTGATTTGCGTAAATGTAAGTTTAGAAGAGGAAGGAAGAGATTTTACTTTGCATATCTTCGTAGTAGCCTTGACGGACGGCAGCATTAACCCCGATTAACTTCGAACTTAATCAGATCCAAATTTTGTGTACATTTAATTGAAAAACAGTCATTATTGCTTGCTGTCATTCACAATAGATTAAAACCGGACATTTTTAACAATGTTCCCAACGGAGTCAATTGAGATAACTCTCTCCTGATGAAAGCAGTTAATCCGCATTAACGCCGCCGTCTGTAAAGGGTATAATACGCTAGACAGACGGCAAAGTTATTCCCGATTAACTGCGCTTTTAATCAGTTCCAATTTTGTGGGTGACAGACGGCAGCAAAGCGAGTTATAAACTCCCATAACAGCTGATTGGCAATAATATTTCGATTTTGGTGAAATAAAATTGGATAGAAAGCAATTATTGCGGTTGTTAGCCGCACAAATAGTACAAAATCACTAATTATTAAACAAATAGATATAAATACGTTATTATTATTACTTCCATTTTAGAAAAAATTAGCATGCGTACGTTTTTGTTTACATTTAATTGAAAAACATCTGTCAGTATTGCATATTTTCATGCACAATAGATAAAAAGCGGCCATGTTTAACAATATCAGAGAATGTCAATTATAGAGAAGGTTCAATTGCGGACAAGCGTGCGAATTGTCAAAACCTATCAAGATTCTATAAGCGTGTTTCACCACGGCCGGCTGGGAAGGAGAAATATTAACAGTGCCTCGTAACAGAGCTGAGTATTAATTGAAAAATATGCTCAGAGATTTACATTTCTATTATAGACGCATGTTGGGCTTTTTGTTTATACATATGATGATGCATTTATATGCTTACTATATACAATTGATATGAAATTCGTTTTGCAGATATTTTTGAATGCATCTGCAATTGAAAAAATTTCAAATGAATTATGCGATTTCAGAGGCATATTTGTAGAAAAAATATATGTTTTATAATAATATACATATATACAGAGGTAGTCAAAATTATTTACTCATCGGACGTTTTTTCCAAGTTTCACACAAAAAGCTTTCGCTTGTTGTTGTTGTTGTCGCAGGGTAACAAAATGCTATGTTGTTGTAAACCTTGATCTATTCCCGAGAGAATGAAGTCGGTTTGGCTAGAATAGGTAGAAATATGGCGGAGAAATAAGCAAATGAACTGAAGACAGGGAGTAGTCAAAAGTATTTACACCCATTTTTTTTGCGTCAAAAGTATTTCACACAACATGAACTCTATTATCCTGTTCTTATTTAATGATAACTAAAACATTTTAATGTTCAGTATAAATTCCTATCCTAAGGCGATAAATTCATAATGGGTTACATTACCATTGGCGTCAATACCAGCCTGCTTTATGGTCCGAATTGATTCAACACAATCGTGCGCTAAGTTAACAGTTAATTTAGACCAAATGTCGGTAATTTCGGCGATTTCGGTTATTATATCAATTGTCCTCTGATATTTAACGAATTCCCAAATATTTTCAATAAAGTGTTGGTCAGAGCTGTGCGGAGGTCAACTTGATTTGCTTCATTTAAAACCTTTGAAGGTAAAGATCCTTCATGAAATGGAGCATTGTCCTGTTGTAAAATGTAGTCAATAGTTGGAAAAGGCCGACGGACCACTACAAAGGCATGGTCATGTGAATTCTGATATATCCGGATGATTTAGGGTCACTAAATTAGTACCAAATCTCCAAAACAGAAGTAAGGAAAATTTCCCCAAAGAATAAAAAAAAATCAAAAATCTTCACTCCCGACTCTATTTAGCGTCTAAGCTGCATTATTCTTCTTTTCACGTGGTAAATGTATAAAGCGTTTACTAAAGAAGCCCTGGAACAAAAAATCAGCCTTATCTGTCCACGACAGGCTTTAGGATGCATTTTAAGGCAAATGAGAGGCATATCGATTTTTTGGTTTCGGAAATAAAGCTTTTTTGTTTTCGGAAGAGGACAACTTTATGCACAACGTATGTATTTATGTTACTATTTTTAAATGTCCTTAGCAGTGTAGCATCATTGGCTGTTCATGCAATATGCTGATTCGATGATGTTGCAATATTAAGAGGACTAATTGTGGGATTTTGTATGACAGTTCCTACTAATCTTCTGCATTCTTTTTGAGTTATCACAGGTTTCCGCCAAATTATCTTTAAATTGTCCTTGCAGTACTTAGTTTCCTTCTTTTTAATAACATTATAAACAATATTCCATCAAATTCTATAAATTTTAACTAACTCCGAATCCTAAACCCGAGTCTTAAACTTAGTAACAGTCTCCGATCTATTTATAATCCAAATTTCCTTTGTTTTCGGCATTTTATTTAGTAATTTTTATATTTTAACCCTTTCACTACCGTACTATACGCAGCGATGTTAAAAAAATTTAGGTCGTTTTTTCGGATGGATATAATCTTCTAAAAGAGAAAAATAAAACAATTTTTTTTTCGTATCCTTCAGAAGGAAGATATGTCCTGGGATAATATGTCCCACTGGTATATTTACACGGTAATAATTGGGACTATATATCCCATTGGTATAATTTTTTGAGAATAATAAAATTTAGTTTTTATTTGTAACTCAATTTAAGTTTTATTTATTTATGGAACATGCCAAAACATTCAAAGCATAAGGGCTCTTTGCACATTGAACAAATGTAATACGTGCGTTTTTTCTTTTTTTATTGAGGTGCATAAAACACAGCGTCTGCGGCGATCACCTTTTACTGGCATATGATCTCCCACGTTTAACATTTTTTTTGCTCTTTTTGACCTGGGTCCTTTTGTTGTAGATGTCCTTTTGACTTTTGTCCCAACTCTTCCTTGCGCAATGAGCTGTTCTGCGAGTGGAACAATAAAATTTTTCAGTTGAAACTTTTTGTGGATATTTTCCTGATAAACTATATGGGCATTTACAATAGATGTCATGAGAAGCTTGAAAAATACTTTACGCCACCATTTGCTTGATTTTCTGTTCTGTTCATAAGTTTTAACCTTTTGATCAGATATGTCAACTCCTCCCATGTTCTCATTATAGAAAGCCAATGCTTTAGGACAGTTAGTAACAACCCTTGAACCATCTTTTTGCTTTCTGAAGACTGCGGACATTGTAGGACTATGACAGTTACTCATAACAATAACTTCACGTGAGTCCTGCCATTTTGCTACCATTATACCGGTTTCGCTAATGCAAAATTTACATTCACCTTTCTTCAAACGGTCACTAATGGTTGGCAAGTTCTTTCTATTTTGAATACATGTTCCTACGCAAGCAAATGGCAAAGTTTTCATCAGATTATATGAGGTGAAAAAACGGTCAAAAACCAACACAGTATCTGGATTCCGAATAGTTTTGCACAATTTAAAAACGACTCTCTCCCCTAAAGTTCCTGATAATGTTGAGCATTCCTCTTTACCCGCATAAATATTAAAATCATATGTATAACCAGTTTTAGAGTCACACCTTTGCCAAATTGTTATGCCACGTTTAGTCGGCTTCATCGGAAGATGTTGCTTTAGAGAAGATCGACCTTTAAATTTTGCCATGGACTCATCGATGCTTTGACGCAAACTATCGGTATGAGTTTTGACAAACGTATATTTCAAACAATTGGTAACTTCTTCTATATAATAAAGCTTAGATGCTGCTTCAGGTTTCTCAGGGAAGTTAAAATATAATTTTGACATTAAGGTCTGAAAACGAGTTCGCGACATCGCCTTTTTTATGTACTCATCTCCCATGGATTCATTTTGGGACCAGTAATCAGAAATCTCTGGAAGTTGATTATAACCCATTATAAGCGTAATGCCCAAAAAAATTTTAATTTCTGATGCATCAGTTGGTGCAATATTATAACTTTTTTGTTTTTTTAGAATGCTCAATCGTTCATTTGTGCACTGCGCGATAAAAATAAATAATGATTCTGGAAAAATGCATTTGAAGACTTCGAACTCAGTTGCATTCCTTGAAATTTGAGCCAACAGAATGGGCTCAACGTCTTCAGTGATAGAAAAGCGAGGACGAAATAAAACTGATGGTTCTCCCCATACTACTGGAAGATTGGAACTTTCACTGGATACCACTATTGCATTATCAATATCCGTTACTTCATCATCCTCGCTCGGAGACTCGTCTACTTCGTTCTCGGAATCCGGAATATACTCTGAGTCAGAAGCACTAAAATCACTTACGTCAGAGTCGCTGGAATTGATAATCGCCAAAATGTCGTCTTCCCTCATATTTCTGGCAGATTTTTTTCTATTATTCACTCTGTAAAATTTAAAGATATAAATTCTAAGAATATTTCCATTTCGGAAATGTATACCAATGGGATTATGTGTCCCGCTTATTTGAATTATACAATTCCAATGGGATCATATATCCCAACTGGACAAAACCCCAAATAAACGAATTTATTTACAACATTTTGTTGCGAACTCACCTTATTATATTGAAAAACACTTATTTTATTCACTCAAATTAATTTAGTAAACAGAAACACTTTTATACATTTACAAATAGGCAAACACGTGCACATTCACTGAAGGTTGCTGTCGGTTAATTGCAATAAAAGGCAGTACAGTTATTGAACGAAACCAAATCAGCTGATATTGAACGAAAAATACTGTAAACTACCAATAGGACCTTTTCCTATCTAAATTGAGCTTGAATTGTATTTTTGACGATTTTTTAAATTCCTCTTGGGATGCATGATCCCCATGGTAGTGAAAGGGTTAAGGCTGAGTTAGGTTGTTAAGAATGCAATAGAATCAAATTACTACTTTTGCTCAAATCAAATCCAAGGATAAAGGCTAAATCGCAGTGTGTAAATACTTTTGACGCAAAAAAATGTGTGTAAATACTTTTGACTACTGCGAGTTTTCAGTTCATTTGCTTGTTTCTCCGCCATATTTCTAGCTATTCTTGCCAAACCGACTTCATTCGCTCGGGAATAGATCAAGGTTTACAACAAAATAGCATTTTGTTACTCTGCGACAACAACAACAACAAGCGAAAGCTTTTTGTGTGAAACTTGGAAGAAAACGTCCGATGTGTAAATAATTTTGACTACCTCTGTATATACCTATGGTTGTAAATACATACTTCCATAAAAAATATGTTTATATTTTTATACTAAATACATTTCGTACAATACTAAAATAAAGTACATATTTCATAACTCATATATATATCTGTAGATATGTCTTCAAAAGTTCGAATAGTATCATTACCACTTATCAGTGAAGGTCATGTCACATGTGCACGCATTGCAATCAGAGGTGGGCACTCAGACATATTGTTACATTTGTACACGCATACTATTACTATTTGTGTGTGAAGCAGCGAAAGCACGAAGTTGAGCATGTCGTTCGGCACAACAACAGTGTACACTGAGTCTTGCAAGTTAACGTACAAATGTGCTATTCATTATTATTATTTATTGTTATTACTTTTTACTCTTATTATCTCATTATTATATTATTATCATTATTATATTATATTATTATCTTATTATTATTATTATTATTTAATATATATAATATAATTTGTATGGCAAGAGAAATAATGCCGGCTTAAACAAAATTTAGAATTGCGACCAACAATGTCGTAACAAATAAGACATTGTGCTCTTCCATCCAAATTCTCTATAAAGAAAAAATCTTCTTCCCATTCGCGCATAAACATTGTTAGCTCTCACTGTATATTTGAAATAGCGCAGCGTGGTGTTGATTGAACAAGTGTTTACAAGCTACTGTTTTGCTTTCCAATGGTATGATGGCATCAGTGTTGCCGCGAATCACATTTTTATTTTACCAAATCCCTTGAAAAAATTTACCAAATTAAAAAAAATTACCAAACTTTTTTTTTACAAATTTTATTTATAAAAAATAAAAGAAACACATTAACTTATTTTTTTAAGCGTTTTTTATCTACAAGAGAAATAATTAAAAAAATTAAAAGTATTTCAAAAAAACTTCAGTTCTTGTTTCTCTTAAAATTAATATAAAAAAAAGATATAACAAATATCACTTCGTGTTTCTCTTAACATTGATGACAAAAAATTGGTCATAAAATAACTGCTTGTTCCTTTGAATGAAATAAATTTAGTTATTGTTAACAATCGTTAAATGAGCTTGAAGGCCTTACGAATTTTAAGAAAGTTTAAAAATTCATCAACAATCAAAGAGATCACCACATCTCCTCAATAGCTATAACTTAGACCTCTTTGATTGTTGATAATTTTTCGATTTTTCCAAAAATTCTAATGGCCTTCAAGCTCATTTAACGTTTGTTAACAATAACTAAATTTATTTCATTCAAAGGAACAAGCAGTTATTTTATGACCAATTTTTTGTCATCAATGTTAAGAGAAACACGAAGTAATATTTGTTATATCTTTTTTTTATATTAATTTTAAGAGAAACAAGAACTGACGTTTTTTTGAAATACTTTTAATTTTTTTAATTATTTCTCTTGTAGATAAAAAACGCTTAAAAAAATAAGTTAATGTGTTTCTTTTATTTTTTATAACAACAAGCCAGAAAAAACCAAAAACATTGAAATAAACTTTGTTTTAAGATCAAAGTTGGTTGATCAAAATAAATACATATTCATATGTATTTTTACATTTGACAAAATTAATCAATCAAATATCAAATTTCATTTAAAGTAATGTTTAGCTGCCCACACATAATTTGCTTCATTTTGAGAATTAGCTAGTTCTTTTGCTAGCATTTTGTTATTTATGGTTTTATATAACAATTTATTTCTTGTTTTCGATTTAATTAAAGACAAATCGGAAAACTTCCATTCGGCAGCTGCTGGGGTGAAGTCATCAAATTATATACAAAATTTGTGAGATCTTGGAAGCATGCTTCTTCCATTCCATTTTTAAAAACTGAAATTTTTTCCCAAAAATCTAGAATATTCATTTCCGTGTTCAATTCCAAGTTGGTAAGCCTTAATAATTTCCACTGGCTAACTATAATTTCAGGATCGCTAGTTGCCAAACCTGGGAAGTTTTTTAAAATGGTTCAATCGATAGTTCAGAGTTGGATAAAACTTTACCGGGTATTATTACTAAGTTTTTAACATCTTCTCTTGAAAAGTCGAATCGTTGCTTAATTTGTTTTA
The DNA here is from genome assembly GCF_028554725.1 of Zeugodacus cucurbitae. Taxonomy (NCBI): domain Eukaryota; kingdom Metazoa; phylum Arthropoda; class Insecta; order Diptera; family Tephritidae; genus Zeugodacus; species Zeugodacus cucurbitae. Next base: position 37,893,745 of record NC_071668.1, read on the forward strand.
AGAGCTCTAAGTAAAATTTGAGAACATTTCTTTTTATTCTTACTTTCTGAAACACATTAGTGTTTTTACTGTGGCTGTTGTTATTTGATAAATTTTTTGTTATTTATGGCAACGCTGGAACAGTGCTGGTTTCATTTATGTCAAATGTGCTTAAGACTTCTAACCAGGGAAGAATTTTATAGTACGTTTTTAAAATGTTTCTACAAAACTATTTGAAAAAAATTGAAGATAATACAATTCAATCGAAATGGACTTAAATTTTGAAAATTTACCAAAATGAATAAAAATTTCACATTTTACCAAGAGGAAAATAATTTACCACATTTGGTAAAATTTTACCAAATCGGCAACCCTGGATGGCATTCAGTCTTCATTGTGCCGAGGGCTACCGATCGTTCGTATTCTATAAATAGCGTAATATTTTGTGCTGCTCGTCGCAGCAGAGGCCCTATGCACTTGTGCATAGGAAAATCAACTTGTGCCCACCTCTGTTCTAAATGCATATATCTACATACATACATATGTTTGCATGTCACTGAACAAACACATAAACTTACATTTGCATATGCGTGCACGTAAGTCTGCCAACCATCACAAAAAATCAAAAGCATTGTTCTACAAAAACAACAAACGTCTCAAGACGCATAAGCAGCATCACAAGTAATATGGCAGCCAATCGACGTAGCCAAATATTGTAGTAAACACAACAAAAACATTTTCATTCATGAACGCAGGCGCACATTCACTTGGCAAAGTTGCTTCATTCATGAAAGCAGAGCCATATACATCTCCCCGCGCATGCCATGCCAACAAACGCCTTTTCGCGACGATGACAAAAATCACAAATTGAAGATTTTTCTAATGTTCCCTCAGAAGGAAAAGTTGCAACGCCGCAAAAACCTAGGGAGAAAAGTGGCAAACATAGCCCTTGAGATGATTTAAATTATTTTTCAGCAAAAATTCTGTGGCTCGCAAAAATTTATGTCGATATGTTTGCATGCTCATACATATTTACGGATGTAGCGTCGCGCAGGCTTTCAATTTTTCGACACATCGAGCTTTGCAGGGCCGTTTCAAGTGATCCCGCTGTAATTATATTTGCCCTTAATATGTATTGACAAATATTGAAGTATTAATGATGTACCTACACAATTAAATACATTTTAATATTCTACCAACATATTAAATCATATTTTAAATAATTACTATTAATTTTTGTAAGAAACAAGGCATAAAACTTAAAGACATTACATGTTGGGCATCTGGGCCTATTAGCCAGCGTACGCTCCACAATCATTACAACTTTTTGACATGAAAACAAAAAATCATAAGCTTCGGCCATTGGTTGACCGTGGCAACGAAGATTTTACATGAAGCCATGAGTGCACATTTTTACATACATATATTGAATGTTGACAAATTGACATATGTATGTACACAATTAGAATGATTCTTTGATATTTGTTTACATGCACACAAATTACAAATGAGCTGTTGTTTATGATTTTATGATATTATAGAAAATATTATTGACCAGAGTAAATAAATATATATAAATATATTAATACATTATTATACATATTCAAAGGTTTTTATGGAATAAATATTGAGGTTGACATTTATTCCATACATATGTGCGCATGTCCTTTAATATCAAATATAAACAAAATATCTATAAATTACATACATATATACGTATATACAAGTCGTTTGCGCAATGTATATAATCGAATCTGTAAGCTTACATTTACTAACATTGAAATTAACACAATTTTTCTCATTTAAACATGAAAACGCTCAAATCTGTTATTTTTGAGCCCTCTGATGTTAAGCTGTGGTGAAACACGCTTATAGCTACATGTGGTGAAACACGCTTATAGAAACGAGTACCCCTTCGAAAAGCGGACCAGAGTGACAATCGGCACACCATGAACCTTCTCTATATTATACGTTCTCTGACAATATTGCCAACGAAAATGCCACGAACTCCCACTAACTCTCTAAAATTTTGATTAAATGGGAGTTAGTAAACGGAGTTAACTGAGATAACTCTCGAATTAACCCCGATTAAAGCAGTTATTCCGAGTTAACGCCGCCGTATGTCAGGGGTATAACGGACTTCTTCGTTACAGTATTGAAAATCGCTCAATTGTATTATCACCCTTTTCTTCTCTAACTTTTTACAATTCTCTTGCAACGACACAACTACGGTACTTTGCGTGATGAAAAAAGCCGCTATTACAATATTTGGCAAACTATTTTTGTAACTTTGCAATCAGTTGCAGGATGTTTGCTTACACATTTCACACATCTGCAGTTGTTTGTCCACAGTTTGTGCACTGTGGAATTAATTTTGTAGCTTTGATAGGCTAAACCTTGATTCAAGTACTAATGGTTTTAATCTATTGAACATTGAATATTACTAAAAACATATCAACCGTTTCTTAGTCTTTACGTATTAGTGTATTAAACACGTTTAAAACGTTAATGTCCTGATCGTTTAAATAATTTAACAAATTATGAGTGGTGTAAGTTCTTTATCATTACCTTTATTGGCCTATTATGTTTGCTCTTGAAGTTAAAGGTATATTTTCGCTTGACAAAAAATTTATTATTGTGCTATATTAATTAACATCGAAGGTAGGCGCTATTACTAAAAAGCATTATACGAATGTAAGTTATTGAAATTACGTCGTTTGAGTGGATTCTGGTCTTTGTTTTTGTTCTTTAAAGGTCTATTAATTTTTAGAAAAGTATTAGCTTCAGATTTTTTGATTAGCGCATGTTTTTGTGAATCCACTCAGTTTTTTTAGCTAGTTCATTTTCATCAGTTAACTTTCATACTATAGCTTCTAGTCCTTCATTTTCTTTTTTTTTGCGCTATGTTATCTTTATGTAGTTGATCACATATCACTTCTAAAGTATGAAGCATTTCATTTATAAATGAGTAAGTTTTTTCGAATTGCATAACTTTGTCACCTCATCCAGAGGTTCAGTACTTTTTATTTTTTAATGACTTCCCAACTGGGTAGTAGTAACGTTAATGCAGGAACCAAAACTTCACCAAAGAAATATTTCACTTGTTTTTTTTTCAGGCGAAGCAACTATTGCGACTGACAAGAAAGCATGTAGCCGTCATCGAATGCAAGCAATTCCAAATTTTCTTTTCAGCAAACTGATTTTTATATTATTTTTTGACAAATAAGTCAATATTTAAAAAAATGAGCTGTTTCTTATAGCCTAGACACACATGTAGTAACAATACTATTGTTCGTACAAATACCAGATGTGTGTCACCAAATACTAGCACTTTACCATGTGAGCAATCTAGTATTTTGCTGGTAACAATATCAGCATTTTTTTTGTGGTATTTCACTAAACACAGCTGAAAATAGGTTTGAATCCTAGGAGAGAGCTCAAATATGTACATACAAACGCTTTTCAAAATATTTTGTCAAAATGAGTTTTCAAAAATAAAAAAAAAAAAATAAAGGAAAATAAGAAATTTTTCAGAATTTATTTTTTCAGAAACGCCAAGGCAATGTACCGTTTTGGTTTGTTACACGATTCGGCGATATAATTTAACGACTTCTGTGTTTTGTGGAGAAAATACGTGGTTTTGTATTATTTTGCAATAATAAATCTTACTTTCTCCATTTCATGAATGTGAATGTTTATTGTTTACAATTTTTTGAAATATCGAATGTCTATGAAATAGATTCCAGTATTTGGGTTTACTACAAATCGATGTGTGTCAATGTACGTAGTAAACACAATACCATAATACTTTACTGTTTTTCCAGCATTTCTCTTTGTATAAACATTCTATTTTCTTAAGTTTTTTATTCACCTTTTCAGTTTCGTTTCAATGAAATATGTCTTCATATCTTCAGGCACTTGAACTAAACAGGAATAATTTCAATACACTTTTTACTTTTAAACCAGATGAGAATTGAGATACATACATTTGTACCATTTTAAATAAACGTGAATTTTAATAAATCAAAAGCTTAAATTTATTTAAAAAAGTATTGATTTTATTAATTTCTTTGTGTTTACTTGGTATCAAGTTAATCAACTTCAAGATAGCCGGCTTGCCAAATAAAAGAAAATAATTAGTTTTAAATATAAACAAATGTGGTGTATTTGGGTGTGTGGGGTTTAAACACTTTGTGTGATTATGTTCTCATGTTTCTTCAATTACTAGCACCAACGTACGCATTTGGGTTGTTTTGTTTTTTAACCCTAACGCGATGAAAAAATAATTCCTCTAAAATGCTTAGAAATATGCTCCTCTTTAATCGAATTAATCATGCTTCGAATTTCCCACACAGAACAAAACTATTTACCTCATTTCATGTTCTTATTAAATTAGTGAAAGAGAAAACATAATTGTCATTAGTGACAAAAAAAAAATTCAAAAAGGCAAATGAAAAACTATTAAAAACTTAGGTAATTTGCGCTCAAAAGGGAGTGTCTCATCCGAGGTTTTATTCTTCGATTTTTCATTGGTATTCCGATTTTATGTGGTGGGACCCAAACCCTACGCACAACCGCAGAAGCGGGTTCGCCTTCTCACTTTAGCTCGCCTCCAAACGGCTGTTTGTTGGCTACCCAGAGGATACTTGGTCTAAAACCGAAAGTCGTGAGCTGCTTGAATCATGTGGAGAAGAATCGTTTCTGGCCACTCCCAAGTGAATGACAATCAAAAACTTTCCTCACTTACATGAACTTCTACTAGAAACAATTGGATTTCTGCAACGACAAAAAACAAGCTGGTACGATGAGGAATGCCGTCTCGCAGCGGAGAGAAAACAGACTGCATACCTCGCAACGTTGCAAACGACCACAACACGTGCGGGATGGGGTAGATACCGAGAGCTGAAGAGGGTAGTGAGACGCATTTGCAGACAAAAAAAGAAAGAGGCCGAAATGCGTGCTTGAGATGCTGCGGGGGCCGATAAATTACCGGCCGAGCTCTTCAAATACGGCGGCGAAGAACTGATAAGGTGCATGCATCAGCTTCTTTGCAGAATATAGTCGGAAGAAGCGAATGGGTCTGGAGGTGAATGAGGACAAGACGAAATATCTCCTGTCATCAAGCAAACAGTCGGCGCATTCGCGTCCTGGCTCCCACGTCACTCTTGACAGTCATAACTTCGAAGTCGTAGAAAATTTCGTATACCTGGGAACCTGTATCAACAACACCAACAATGTCAACCTCAAAATCCAGCGCATTATCACTCTTGCCAACAGGTGCTACTTTGGACTGAGTAGGCAAATGAAAAGTAAAGTCCTCTCTCGGCGAACCAAAATCAAGCTCTACAAGTCGCTTATCATTCCCGTCCTGCTTTATGGTGCAGAAGCTTGGACGATGTCAACATCAGATGAGACGACACTAGGAGTTTTCGAGAGGAAAATTTTGCGCAAGAATTATGGTCCTTAGAACATTGGCAACGGCGAATACCGCAGACGATGGAACGATGAGCTGTACGAGTTCAGCGAATAAAAAGACAGCGGCTACGCTGGCTAGGTCATGTTGTCCGAATGGACGAAAACACTCCAGCTATGAAAGTGTTCGATGCAGTACCCGCCTGAGGAAGTCGAGGAAGGGGAAGGCCTCCACTCCGTTGGAGGGACCAGGTGGAGAGCGACCTGGTTACACTTGGGATCTCCAACTGGCGCCGAACTGCGAATGAAAGAGACGAGTGGCGCGCTCTCATCGATTCGGCTATAACCGGCTAAACGGTTCAACGCCAATCACATACATACAATTTGCGCTCATATAACAAAAAAGGTAAATCAAATGGATTTCTTGTAATTTTTTATTATAATTTATATTTAATAAACTAATTTATTACATTATTCTAGCTTAATATCCAGCAATACAACAGCAGCATATATCTCACAAAATCTGGAAACAGCAGCAAACGAAGCAAATGTATGGGCAAGCCAAAGGCGGACTCGAACATACTATGAATAGCGGGACACACAGCTACAAGGTCGCGTTTTAATGTACATTAACAATGGGATAGATTCTCAGTGCTGCATTTTAATGTACATATTTAATTTCTAATAAATTGACAAAGTTGCATTTTAGTAAATAAAATGCTTTGAATTTAAATTCGATAATTTATATAATTATTTTGTTGCGCGCCAACATTCCCCCCTCCATGAACTTCATGATCCAACGTAGGGTTCACCCTTTAAGATCTAGGCGAGCAAGTTTTACTACTGGACGTGTTATCAAGCCACTACAGCGCGTCTTATTTGTCCCTCATTTCCTTTGATGTCATACAGCACTCATCCTTTTGCCCAAGTGTTTCGTTTAGTATTTTCATAAGCAATTATTACAATGTCTTTTGGAGCGATTGGTTCTGGTGCATTTTCGAACCATTTTGCGCTTCTTGTTAGCCCTGTCAAGTATTCGCGAATCCATCGCCTCCAAAATCGATCGGCCAACGCGCAGGACATACGAAATTGTTTATTCAGCAAAGAAGGATGATCCACATCGCGATCGTCCTTTTCGTGGCAGGTGATATCTTTTCAATTTCCTCAGCTAATATACGATTAGCGCCTCTAAAATTAGTGCCATTATTCGACATGATTCACCGTGGAAATCCCCGTCGCGATATAAACAACGAATCTGTCGATAGTGATGATATCTCAATATGTAATGGACGCCGTATCATTCTTCTCAGCACAAGCTTCGGCACCGATAGTGTCTTCGATGCAACTAGGCTGCAATTAACATTGCCATGCGTAGTTGAACGCAGAAATGCCACATATGCATATATATATATATATTTGGCGTGGGAACCGCTTTAAGCGATTATAGCCGAAACCACCAGAGCGCGCCAATCGTTTCTCCTTTTGCTTTTTGGCGCCAACTAGAATCACCAAGTGAAGCCAAGTCACTTTCCACTTGATTCTGCGTTGGATATCGAGGCTGACATTGTTTGTGTTGTTAATGCAGAGAACTTACAACATAGAGAAGGAGCATTTTGATTTTTGTATGAAGTTCGATACGGTCATTTACAGAGTTTATAATTGGCTAGTAGGGAATTCACCATTCGCTCGTTACTCGTTATTATTTAACAGAATTGACTGCCGGGGAATGAACATTTGTGATGATTGGCATTTTGATGTGATATGCCCATGCTTTGATATGATAAACTATTTTGACTTTTTATAAATTTTAACTGATTAATAGGATTTTTTCTGCTCATAAATAATACTTAAAAGAATTTGTAAGAAAATAAATAAAAATTTATTTCAATATTTCGGTTTCCTTTATAAATGAAATGTGAAAAATATTTAATAGAATTTGTAGGAAATTAAAAAAATATTTTTCAATATTTCAACTTTATAAATGAAATGTGTTAAAATTTAAAAAATTGCTACATATTAAACAAACTTATAGGTATAAATGAGCATTTGTATGTATAGATATGCATATACACATGTATATATTATCTGTCATATGCGCGATCGCATAAAAAACCTCCCACGTACACGATATTTCTACATATGTATGTATCTACTACATTCATTCATAAATATATTTTTATGTAAGCGTAAAAAGGGAATTCCTTCATATGAGCAATCACCAACGCACAAATATTCGCGAATGACCTACAAACTTACAAGTGTACGCAACAACAAACGCACCAATTAGAATATGTGAATGTGAATGACCGTCAAAAACCAAACCAACGCATATACAAACTTACATACATGAGTAACTCACTACAAAAAACTATGAACATCAAGAAGCAGAAACAATATGTCAACTCTTTTCCCCGCTGCACCCGTCGGTGTAGACAAACTGCTTCCTCGCGACGAAGACAAAAGCTAAAATCATATTTCGATGTTGATGCTGAAGTCAAAGCGAAAAGTGGCAACAGTTCAAGCAGCTTGACAAAAATCACAAAAGAATCAATTTTCATATTTGCCATCAATTGTGGCAGAAATATAAAATATGCGGAAAAATAAGACTTCGGCCAGGATTTGAACCCGTGCACTGTCTAAATAACGGATGCGCGCGTACCACTCGCACCATGAAAGCTGTTGAAAATCAATCAGCTTAATTGATATTTCATAATCCATAGGACAAGATGCTCGTTCTAATAGAAATATGAAAATGATTCTCGGCCACTGCCAGTTTTCTCTTCTGAAGGAAATATCAGAAATTATTTGAATTTGTGATTTTTAGCATCCCAGACAATGCCGCTTTTGGGCAAGGCATGCGCGGAGATGTGCGCGACGCTTGCGCTTATGAATGAAGTTCACATGCTTTGTTGTTGATACGCATGCGTTTCAACATGGAAATGTGTTGTAATTTTTTGTTGTAGGCGAGTTGCTTTTTCCGAAGATGTGTCGAAGTGACAAATCTGCGGAATGTAGATTTGTATATTCACATTTATATGTACATCTGTATGTACATATAAATTTTTGCACGCGTATGGTAGTAAAAATATTTGAACATACACATTGTTATGAAATTTGCCGACGGCAAATCAATGATTGTTCGAGTCCAGAATGATATTATAGATTTGTTATATAGTTTATTTAAATAATTAAAGAATAAAATGGACTTTTTAATCAGATTTGAATAAAAAATATCTAATAAAAATTAAATGAAATAAAAATATTTATGAATAATATATAAATTTAATAAAACACGACTTTCAGGATTGACTATCATCAATTGGCGAATTTTCGCACAATCAGTGAATTATCATTCATATGTACATACATATGTATATTCACACATATTTTCTTATTTTGCCTATTAAAGGAATTCCCTAGTTGAGAAAGGGCAACAGGTTCGACGCTCATCATAAACATAATTTTTCATTCATTTCATTAATAATTGGGTAAAAATATGATTTTAATTATTAATTATTTCAATTTATAAATTAGTTTAAAATAACTTGAAATAAAAAAAAATACAAAATTTAAATGAATTTGAAAAACATCAAATGATTATTTCATGTGCCAGCGATTTCTCGTTTTACAGATTTCCTTCTGCTAAAACTGAAATCGCTGTTAACTTTTCATGAGGTGAGTTCCCCAGTAGCGTGGTAAATTCCCTAGTACACTTCTTTCAGATTTGAATTTCAGTCGCTGTCGAACCTGCACCTTCTCTATGTTGTAAGTTCTCTGGTTAATGCTGGTTCCCAGATAAACGAAATTGTCTACAACTTCAAAGTTATAACTGTCAACAGTGACGTGGGAGCCAAGCCGGGAGTGCGCTGACTGTTTGTTTGATGACAGGAGATATTTCGTCTTGTCCTCATTCACCACTAGACCCATACGCTTCGCTTCCTTATCACGTCTGGAAAAAACAGAACAAACGGCGCGGTTGTTGCTTCCGATGATATCAATATCATCGGCGTACGCCAGCTGCTGTACACTCTTATATCTTAGCTCTGCAGCTCGTATTATTTTTCCAGCATTGATTGAAGAAGTCGAACGATAGTGCGTCACCTTGTCTGAGACCTCGTTTGTATTCGAGCGGCTCGGAAAGGTCCTTCCCGATCCCGACGGAGCTTTTGGTGTTACTCAACGTCAGTTTACATAGCCGTATTAGTTTTGAGGGGATACCAAATTCAGACATCGCTGAAAAGGTGGTGAGTGTCGATTCTTCTCTCTCGGGTCTTTTCCAAGATTTGGCGCAGGGTGAATATCTGGTCCGAAGACCAATTGTTTCGGCTGCAGCGGTATGCAATGAGTTTGAGATGCCGTTCCACAGCTCCCTTATATCGAGATGCTGATGAGTCCTCTCAGAGAGCAGGAGTGCAAGTCGAGTAGAAAATCGTTCGGCTGTCGGTTGTGATTGCAACTTTTCGACGTCGAACCTTACTTGTGTTTGTTGACGGGCGTTCCTTGTTGCTGCTAGATAATGGTCAATATTTTGTCCTCGGAGCGTGCGCACATCTAAAGCACAGGCGACATGTCTTCCGTCTATCATACATCTTGTAGTATCATCGCCAAGCACGATTTTGACATCGTGACGGGGGCAGCGCTCATAGGTGCGTTCTAGGCGCTCATAGAAAGCATCTTTGTTCACATCGTCCTTCTCTTCCGTTGGGGCGTGGGCGCAATGAAGAACCTCACTTTGATGCGGATTGTGGCAAGACGTTCATACACCGGGGTGAAAGCCAGGACTCGGCGACGGAGTCTCTCTCCCACCACAAATCCAACACCAAATTTGCACTCCTTTTTATGGCCGCTGTAGTAGATGGCACAAGGAGCCACCTTCTTCCGTCCTTGTCCCGTCCATCGAATTTCTTGGATGGCGGTGATGTCAGCCTTTAGTTGTATGAGGACATCAATCAGCTGGACAGTGGCACCTTCCCAATTAAGGGTCCGGACATTCCAGGTACATGCCCTCAAATCGTGATCCTTAAAATAAATGCAGGGGTCGTCATCAAAAGTGGCATATGCTGTAGCCAAATTGCATTGTAGCATCGTGGAATTCGAACCCTGTCGATACAACGTAGATTTCGCAGCCATTGCCACCATTCTAAACTGTTCGTGTAAAGGTTCATCCCAAGTTATGCCTGATCGCCATACATCTTGTAGTACAATAAACCCCAATAGACCGAAAGAGTCGAATATAGTCACCACTCGAAGTATTTGTTGGATTTTTATTATTTTGTTGGAAAGCTGGACTCGTCGAAGACTTCAGGCTTGAACTTTTGACAAAAGGTTAGCACATCGCTGGTAAGCAACTACCACATACCGAGAACCTTTTGGAGCTCGGATCCTGGCTCAACGTCGGTCAGACTGGTATCACGCACCTTAGCGGCTGCGTCCCATAATTTGTTTTTGTTGATGTTCATAACTGTGGGGCCATGATGATTGTTACCATGATTTTCCTCCTTTCGAGATCTCATCGACATTCAGTATTCAGACGTAACCCTTCTCGATATAGTCATCTATTTTCCCAACATTTCTCTCCATTATCCTTTCCAGACATTGTAGACGGATGTATTATCCAAGCTTATTAACAAACATGCCTTGCAGTTGGTGTATGGTAGTGTGGGTAGTGACTTCAGGTGTTTGTGTTCATTTAGGGTGTCCATGCTCAGAGTCTGTTGCGGTAATTCGAGGTCGGTGATAGTGCTCATAATTTTGGAGCTCATCTCTTGGTGTGTTATTACGCCTGTACATCTCAAGCACAACTTCTCACCAGTACCGTCGATACCAAGCTGCTCAGACAACTTACTATCCATCAATGTGCATGACGCCCCTTCACCAATTAAAGCAAAGGTTTCTACTGTAGTTTTCGGGCCACACAGAATGACGGGAATGTAACGGAAAATGGCTCTCTTAAACTCACGTTGATGTAGACTATGTAGTAGTGGGTTGTGCCCCATACAACACCCATCTACTCCGCAAACTTTACAGTGTCTTACCATGTGGGTTTTAAAACATCGAATGCAGAGTCCTTTATCTTTGATTAACTGCCTGCGTTTATTTCGACTATTTGCTATAAAGTCTGAACAATCAGAAATATCGTGCTACTTGTCGCACAGAGGACAAGCTATGGGTTTTTCGTTAATGGTGTTACTTGGCTGGCGATGCACGATGCGAGCACAAATAACCAATCATCAAAGGCCACAATATCCACGCGAGATGTAGATATTCGTCGACGACCCCAGTCTAACCTCATATCCCCTGGGAGTTTCCTCAAAAACTCGTTAATTAGCATGGGATCGTTAAGATAGTCACTAAGGCCTAACGCCTGCATTGTGGCTCTATAATTTTGCACAGCCAATGCAAGATCGATCAAGTTATTCAGTCGATCGGTTCTCACTGCTGGCATCTGTCTCAGTTTTTATTGTAGCGTGTTATGAATAATGTCTGGTCGACCGAAAAGCATACGAAGAGTTGGTTCGATGGCTAGATGAACTGTAGATGGCATCATCAGCATTCCACGGACTGCTTCCACCGCAGCTCCTCGTAGTGACTTTTGTAGTCGAATTAAGTTTTCTTGTTCAGAAAACCCGCAGCGTTCCCTTGACTGCTCGTAGTTTGTTATAAACAGCGGCCACTACTCTGGTCTTCCTGAGAACGGTTGCAGATCTTTGCTTATCGCCTGTCTTGTCGCTATATGTGATGGGCTCAAACTCGCATCACAATTGTTCCGAACATGTCTCCATGCACTGTCGTTGACGGGCGCATAACCTACATGTGGTTGCCCGAAACAGTTGCGTGCAGGGACGAAGGGTGTATGTAGTGCGGCAGCACTGCACGACCAGTTGTATGGCTAATCCCACGTTGATTAGATGGATTCTCTCCTTGATTCTCTCGTCCGCTGATGTTTTTCCCTTCCTTTTCTAATTAGATTCATATAAGTTTGCTGTTTCTTCTTTGTTAAGTTGGTGGTTTTGCATTGTCTTCTAATTCGTGTTTCATCCAGTTTAGAGGACAATGCATGTGTTCATTTAGTATGAACATCCCGGCCTTGCAGGGTTTGTGAATAAAAGCTATTAATTGAATGTTTCAAAATTGTGTTAAAGTAATATCGTAATTGGGTTTATTGTGTACTTATATTTATATCGCACAAGCACCTGTGAGGGACCAACAGAGTGCTGCGGTTTGTGCGATAACAGTGTCGTTGTCGGAATTTAACAATCCGAGTTTCATAATTTTTGAGTATGTATCTGCGCCTAGTTCCAATAGGATTTAATCGTCTATGAAAAACATCGGATCGGCTAGGACTTATTGTCGAATTTATTGATGCTTTCCCCACTTATGCCACGATAGGGTCGGGTGGGTAAGTCGTTTATTATAAGGCAGTTCATTTCAACTTGCCAGTCCGGATCAGTGAGCGATCCTATAACGATTTTGCGCATACGGTGTGAGATACGTTGGCAGTTTACGGGTAGTGTTGATGATGGTTCGAAATTAATTCCATTTTTCATCGAGTTTAATTTTAATAATCGCCGTTGGTATAAGGGTCGGCGCGGCCAGTCCTTGAACTTAGCAACTGCGTCAAACTTTTCATTAACGTTCATTTTTATACATCTTGAACATATCACCAATCGGTGATCTTATTTGCATATTCCCGACGTGTTTGTACGTACGTTTTGTTGGATGGGTTATAGTATGCCGGGCCGTGCGATGTGTACTTGCCCTTTCTTCACGAATTGGGGAAAGTCGATTTAAGGGTACCCCCCATTCTCGATTAAAAAAAAATCGTTTTTTTTTTTTATTTAATTCGAACCTATAACTATACACGAATGTTACCCAAGAATTTGCTTCTCAAACTGAAAAAGGCGATTTTCAAAATTTCAAAGGTCCTCCATTTTGTTAATTTTTGTGCGAAATTAATAATCCTAGTTCATACCTGACTAAGCTTGTACTCTTTCTAGTCCCGTTGGTATTTTTGGTTACAGAAGTTCCAATGAGCGGAAATCACATGCGGCGCCGAAAAGAAGCGCCTTTGTTTGACCACAAAAAAACCCCTTAAAACAGTGTAGACGTCGAGATAGGGTCCCTTCTTCAGAGAGTTTCTAAATTGGTAGTGTCTTCACTTAGTGGGCTTCAAGGGCAAGAATTCAAGCAGCTTTCGATTCAGTTAAGAAGGGTTGCTAATTCTTCAAATGTTCACTTTTGCTTCCCAGAGTCCACCCATGTGTGGAGCTCCTGGAGGATTAAAGTGAAGTTGATTTTTTGGTGTGCTTCACTTGTTATTACTTGCGTTTTGAGTGATTTCATGAAGTCTCGCCGATCGCTGATTAAGAGCTGAAACGCTCCAACGAATTTAATTCCATTGTCTGAGTAAAGATCGGCGGGACATCTTCGCCTGGAAAAAATGCGAGTGAATGCGGTCGTGAATGGGGTAATGAGATCGGGTAATGGGTAATGAGATCGCTGACCGGTTCTAGGTGTATTGCTTTGGTTGCAAAACACACAAATACGTACACATAAAAATTTGTTATCAAGCATGCTGTTCCCGTGTAATTTTAATGTCGTATGGACCGCCGAATATGAATGAGGACAAGACGAAATATCGAATGAAGACAAGACGAAATATCTCCTGTCATCAAGCAAACAGTCGGCGCATTCTCGTCTTGGCTCCCACGTCACTGTTGACAGTCATAACTTCGAAGTCGTAGATAATTTCGTATACCTGGGAACCAGTATCAACAACACCAACAATGTCAGCCTCGAAATCCAGCGCAGAATCACTCTTGCCAACAGGTGCTATTTTGGACTGAGTAGGCAATTGAAAAGTAAAGTCCTCTCTCTGCCAAAATCAAACTCTACAAGTCGCTCATCATTCCCGTCCTGCTTTATGGTGCAGAAGCTTGGACGATGTCAACATCAGATGAGACGGCACTAGGAGTTTTCGAGAGGAAAGCGTAAGCTTTTTCAGATGCATTAGAGAATCCATGAAAGCTGATTATCACTGATATCGAGAAGTGGGTCCACCGGTGAATTTTAATAAAATTAAGGGTTTCATAATCCTTTATGAAGGTTTTCCATCGATGTAGAGTTAAAGGTTTTAGACTCTCATCCCAATTGGTTTTATCGAGCCATATCTGTTGCATTATTATTTTGGCTGTGATTATAACGGGGCTGAGACATCCAGCTGGGTCAAATAATTTTTCTGTTGTCGATAAAACTTCTCTCTTAGTAATTGAAGTCTTATCTGGAATAGGGTTGATAAGAAAAAATAATGCGTCTGTTTTGGCATTCCTATTCCCAGGGATTTAGGCTATCGGTTTCGGGTAAACTGAATAAGTTGGTGTACAAAAAAATCCTCTGAAGGGATTCCATGTGTCTGGAGTTGCCCAATTCGATGTTTTCCGGGTTTTTAAAGGGTAGAGTTACTACATATCGCACTGTTGAGTGTTTGCGGGTGGTTTTTTCATAATTCTACTCACACAAGATATCGAAATTTGAGGGTAAGGGCTTTCTCGGAATTTCTTCTACTTCCAATTGTGTTAGCAGCTTATTATAGAGGGTAAAATGGGTTTATCTGCCGTGGGCGAGGAAAGAATCCAGGCCGAATTCTGTTTCTTGGGCTGTAGTGTGCCGAAAACATTTCTCTGTACCCCACCGTACATTTGTGGGTACAAGTCACTTCCAATAAGGATGTCAAATGGTCTGGGTTTGTAAATGTATAGGTCCGCTAAATTGAAACCGAGTTTCATATTGGCACTTGTTGGGCGAGTGGGTAATTGGGCAAATTATCCGTTAAGGTTTTTAAATAAAAAGCCGGGGGATTTTATCTTAAACTCTTTGTTTGTTGGGTGAGTTCGCAAGTTTTGGTAACTTTTGGGGAGACTGTGTTATTTAATGCTGTCACTTGCGCATTTCTTAAGTTTGTTGGTATTTCCAATCTCCTTTGGAATTTTTCCGAAATGAATATGGCCTCTGAGCCTGAGTCTATAAGAGCTCTAAGTATAGTTGTCCTTTGTTGTAAACTTGCACACTAACAAAATCGGCTATCTACATGAGCTGAGTGGGTTTTGGGTTCTATTTGCGTTGGACTGCAACAGGGTGGTTTGAATCAAGAGCCGGGTTTGAGGCTCTTGGTCCTTGCGGCTGGGAATGAGGTCTGGGTGTCACCTCTTTGTTAAGAAGAGTGTGGTGTTTCCTTTTGCATATTCTGCACAAGTATTTGCTCTTGGATCCTTGGAATTATGCGATAATGCAAGGCAATTATAACAATAACCATTATTTTTTATGGTAGTTATTCGGTTCTCGACATATATTTTTTAAATTTTAGGCATTCCCGAATGGATTGTTGTGTTCTACACAATTTACAACTCTCAATAAGTACAGATCTTTTCGAGGAGTTGTTGCTTCTAATAGGGTTTTCGATAGATTATAAAACAGTTAAAGTTGAAACGTTCGCATGAAAGGTGTTATATTTCCTGTCCATTCCTATTCTAGAGGGTCCACTTTCGGAGTGGGTAGCTGGAACGGATTCAGTCAGATTTCCTACAGTTTCCAGGGATTTGGATCGATGGGTAAGGGACGCGTCGAAAACTTTCGGAGTTGTCTTCCAGGTTGTCTTAAAATTGATGCTGCAGGGTTTTGGGTAAGAATATTAAAATACTGTCCCAACTGATGGTATCTATATATATGTACATTATGCAGATTTGTCAAACACTTCTTTACAAGCTCTCTGAAGGTGTTTGACCGCCCTTGCGCTTTCCTGGTTTGCTTGGGGTAGATTGAACAAAACTTTCAATTGCGCGTTAACTTGCTTATTTTCATTTTGTGATATGAGGTCCCTCCATGCCATCACGAAACCATCATATGTTAGGGAGGCGTTTTTATTCGCTCTTGTATCTTCTCGGGTTTTTTGAATTAGGTGAAACAGTCTCTCCACGTTGCTATTTTTTTATTATTTATATATATGGCCGTAAATATGTTATATATATCAGTATCACATGGGGGTAGATTTAATGAGGATCCTGGGCCCATCAATGATTTTTCTTCTGACGCTCGTTCCTTAATGACTGGATTTGGGGTCTTGAGATCATTAATCGTTTGGTTGATTGATCCCAGGCATTTAAATAATAGCTGATGCCCTCTTTTGAATTTATCTTTTACTTAAGCCAAGTCAATAGTTTCGCCGGATTTCTGTGGGGCTCTACGAAAGGTATCGTACGACTTATTATTCTTGTCGTCAATGGCATTCAATTCAATTCTTATCTTTTCTTTATCTATATGTATATATAAATGACAGTCCGGTTAGTTACACTATTTATAATTCAAGAACGGCTGAACCAATTTGGCTTAAATTTGGTTTGAAGGTAGCTTAGCACCGAAGGCATTCCATATAAAACACAAATTTACTAACACAAATTTACTATACAAATCATCAGAATAGGCGTTCATTTGGTAAGATTAAAATAGTATATTCAGAATACTGTTCAAATAGTTTTATATAGTAGCAGATATTTACAAATACCATAGATAGGCAATATTGCTTCATTTTTATCTGTTTATTTTTTAGTTTTTTATTCACATTTGATGTTTATGTTTTATATTGCGTGAATCGAAACCTGTATGTATATGAATTGCATAGAAACCGTTTAGCTGGTTACAGCTGAGTTGATGATAGCGCGCCACTCCTCTCTTTCCCTTGCAGTTCGGTGCCAGTTGGAGATCCCAAGTGTAACCAAGTCGCTCTCCACCTGGTCCATCCAACGGAGTGGACTCCTTCCCCTTCCTCGGCTTCCTCCGGCTGGTACTGCATTGAACACTTCCAGAGCTGGAGTTTTTTCGTCCATTCGAACAACATAGTCATAGTCAGCTTAGCCGCTGTCTTTTTATTCGCTGAACTATGTCAATATCGTCGTATAACTCGTACAACTTATAATTCCATCGTCTGCGGTATTCGTCGTTGACAATGTTCTGAGGACCATAAATCAAACAAGTATCGAAAAAATAGTTAGCTATAATTAAATGTAAAAATCTTGCATCCGTTTCTTTAATTATTTTATTCAATTGCATATATCGAGATCTCTTTACTTCACGTGATGTATTTAAAATATGTACGATTGAAGAAAACTAAGCAACAGCCAAAAAAAAATTCCAGCCGATGGTCGAGTATAGCATGTGACATTCTGACAAACAGATGAATACAATAGGGCCATTCAGAATCTTGTGCAAATGCTCTTGCATCTTTGCAATTGCAAATTAGCGAGCATATTTATATATTTGCTTTTAACCTAACAAAATGTACAGGGATGCAATTGCTACACCCTTGCAAATAAGCAACACTAAAACACTATTGTATTGTGTGAAACACTGTTTTGCAAATTATCAGAGGGAAATAAAGGGGACTATTTGCAGGAAGCACCAGAAATGGAGGTAAGTAAAAATATAAAATTTTTGCTGTGAGCACTTATTGGCAGTCTTTAACCGAAAGCACTTCGTCATTGCAATACTTTATAATTCATTCTTCATTTGTTTATCAAAAATTTACTATTAATAGGTACCGACAGAACAATTTTTTTTATACACTACATGGGAGCTGATTCGGTGCAAAGTGAGGCACTTGAAAACCTCTTTTGAAAAAGTAAGCGATTGGCGAAAGTCAACAGGAGCAGGCCTTCTCGAGTCCAACTTTGGGATGTCGAGTGTTGAAGGTAAGCTTAATGAATATGAAGAAATTTTGTAAAATGTTAATGTTTCAGGCAAAGTGCTGCAGATGTGCCCTCATTTTAATCAACTCAACGATATTTTTGGAACAAAACGTTCAGCTGCATTGTCTTTTTAAGTGTTCGTTACTGGCAACGCGCCCATCATGGACGACAGCGCGACTTTATAAATATTGGAAGCAACTATTTGCGATGTGGGAGAAGAAAATCAATATTTAATTGATCTTATCAATGACGAAAATCTACCATCAGGCAATGTAAGTCAAATTCCACAAAAATCTTGTTGCTTTCCAAGCAGATGGAAAAGAAATGTTTAAAATTAAAATTGAATTGAAAAAAGGAGAAAACCCCAAATGATTTCGGTTTGAGTGATAGAAGATTGCAAGCAGATATTGAATACAAGAATCGTGAATTGGATTTAAAAATGTTAGAGTTGGAAAAAGACGAGAGATTGAAAAAACTTCAAATTAAAAAAGATAAGTAAGATAAGTTTGAAATTGAGATGAAATATAAGTATTCCTCTCAACAGTAATTTATAAACAACTTCCCTTTCTTTCTGCTTACAATCTTTTACCACCCCAATCTAAACTAATTACTTTAATTTAATTATCGGATTATTTTGTATACAATAATTTAATGTATAGATATATTAATGTATATTATTTAAACATATTGACAGAACTGAGAAATGAATTAAAACACATTTAAGAAAACATTAAATAATGGCTTGTCTTTTAATTTCTCCAATAATGTTGGGTGTATCGTCGTCAGGATCAGTAGAATCTTCTGTAGTGGTTGGTAGATCTGAAATATTATCGAACGAAGGGAACTATTATTAATTAAAATATTATGGAGAATACAACAGACAAGAAACCAATCGCAGCATAATTTATGGTTTTTTTGTTAGACAGACGCATCCTTAACTGCTTAAGACTTCCAATTTTTTCTTTCAGAAGCCCAAACAATGCTCTATTCTAACCCGGTATTTGCTATGTCGTAAATTAAAAGCAATTTGGGCGTTTCTATTCAACTGTCTTGTGTTGCTTCTGTAGAGGGTTATTAACTATTTCGATATACATATACGTTTATCATGCCAACTTCCAGGATGACCAACCACGACATGTTGTAGTCACAAACTAATTGTGCTTTTATGGAATATATGTGATTTCTGGAAAAGTATGCTTTATGGTCATTAATTGGGGATTCTGCTAATATAATCTCAATATACTAAGCTTGGAGGCGTAAGATTCTGTTTGTTATTATCGATATAGTTTCGCCATCTTCCTTCCCGAAAATTGTCGCGATTTTTCTATGTGCTGCACTTTCTCCCGACGAATCATATCGAAACAATGTGATTGCTAATTGCAATTCAACAGAACATTGCTTACAGGAGTGCGCTTTGTTGAATTCTTCACGGTTTTTATTAACACTCTATTACGAATCGGCCTTCGTCCAGTGTTGTCAAAATATTGTTGCGTCAAACGTCTGACTTGGGTATTGAGCTGTAAAATCAGCGAATTCATCTAGAACTGCATCCACTTCGTCATCATCACTTTCAATTTCTGGAAGTAAATTTTTATTAACTGAAATTCCCCATAAAAATATTTGTTAGGTTCAATTCCATAATTTCTTCAGAAGCTTCATCAATTAAAGAATCAGAAGCTTCATCAATTAAATAATCAGCTAATTTTTTCCTAAACCTTTTTTTCGGCATATCTAAATTGGAAATATCAAAAAGTAATTTCTTCTTTACCAAACAGCTGTGAAAAATTGTTGCAAAAAAACTCCAAAGAGACGTTCACTGTTGATGGCAAATATTTACAATTCCACAATTTTGCAACCTCAAATGCACAAGATTCTAAATTGCCCTAATAATAAGATAGTTGATCTGCCCTTTTATTGCAAGAACGTGTTTAAAAGTACCGAACAAACCCGTTGTGATAGACAATCGGTATAAATTACCCTAAGCATTTGCTACTTAACCACTTTGTAAACCTCCTTTTAAAATTACGTTCCAATCATAGAAGGAAATTGAGAATATATCTTGAACTCTGGCTTTCATTGAAGCGAAACAAAGCATAATATTTAGGTCTACTTCTGCCAGACCAATCTGTTTGTAGATGTCTGATTATTTATTATAAAGATTTCATACTAAATTCCGTAAATAATATTGAATGTTTGATTCATGGAGAAAAATATTAAATACTCAATTTTCTATGATTTTTATTATTGAATAGTTATCTACTCACAGTACTCGACCTGACTCACCTACATAAAAATAAAAATTCAAACCATTATTAGAAGATAATCGGACATACTTTTATGCAATTTATTAATTTTAATTGGAGAATAGTAGTATATTTTTTACTACACAAAAATAATGAATGGTTGATTGAGCGAGACTTTTTACTTAAATTACATAATTTAGAATGAGATCATTGGTACACTTCATTCATTCAAATCTATTAACTGTGTAATAAACTGTGTAATAAAATAGTTAGTAGCCGAGCTTCTAAACTTAAACCAACTAAAACTGCCCAACTGTACGCGTTTGGTGGTAAAAAAATTATGAACAATGTTATCATACGAGAAATGAAATAAGGTTGAATTAAAAACAAGCTTAAGCTGTTACTACTTCCTTTATTCAAGTGAATCTTAAAACTAATTTTGCAATAGTTTCGTTCTTAAAATGAAACCTTCAATATTGATCAAACTAAGCAAATGTAAACTAAATCATATACATATATAATCTTTTAATACTTTTCCAAGTATTAAATTCGGTGCATTGACCTTTATGTCAAAAACAAAAAGGGATATTTAGGAAAAGGGACAACACTAAAACACATAGCGTGGGTTACTTCCATTTTTGCTAGACAGAGTTCTGAAGGTAGCCATCAAGCTAACATCGCGTCGCGCGCAGCTAAATCGAAATTATAAGTTAATGTAAAAATAACTTAATGTAATAACTGATATATTGGAAATTATAAATTAATGTGAACTGAACTTGATGTAATAATTGGCAAAGTGAAAATCATAAGTTAATGCGAACTAAAAAGGGAGAAACAAAACTGTAACAAATAAGTTAGTGCAAATAGAAACAAAACTGAAATAAATAAACCCAAACATTAACTAATGTTTGTTGATTGTGAAAAAAGGAGAAATAAGTCGAGGAAAGGGTGTCGAACCCCACAAATTGGTGTCAGAAGTGTGGGTTTTTTCCTAAAACTTGTGTTGGAAGTGCGGGTTTTCTTTTTAAGTGAACAGTGAAAGAAAAAAAACCGGAATTGTGCCAAAAAAGTTCGGTTTTTCGTTTTAAGTGGAAAGTGAAGTATAGAAAAGCGTTTGTGCGGGCGCGTGATACAGAGAACAGTTATAGTTCCGAAACTTCTGGAAAACTGTACAGCTGCGCAGTGGTCCGTTAGACCCGTTAGCGAAGTCCCGCTAGACAGAACGCAGACGCGCAAAACCGGTTGAAGTAATTGAGTGCGACTCAGACACGTGAAAACTCGACCAGTGACTACAAATATCATTTTTTTTCTTCAAATCTCAGTGCAAATCAGGGAATTGCATAGCAGCGGTGGCTGCAAAGCTCATTTCGTGACTATAAAATCTGTTGAGTGCTACTCGAACAGCGTAAAGCAGTGGAGTCTGCAGAATCTGTTGAGTGCGGCTCGAACAGAACAACATAGTAGTGACTACAAATTCCACTTTAAGAATTCTGAGTGCGAATCAAAGAAGTGCATAGCAGCGGTGGCTGCAAAGCTCGTTGGATGACTATGAAATCTGTTGAGTGCGACTCGAATAGAACAACATAGTGGTGACTATAAATTCCACTGTAAGAATTCTGAGTGCGAATCGGAGAGGTGCATAGCAGCGGTGGCTGCAAAGCTCGTGTGGTGTCCGCAGAATCTGTTGTGGCGTACAGTGGCGTACGAATATATCCGAACAACGTGGTAGCTACGAGGGACATCGTTGGACTTAGCGTAAGCAGAGGTGGCGTACGAATATATCCGAACAACGTGGTAGCTACGAGGGACATCGTTGGACTTAGCGTAAGCAGAGGTGGCGTTAAGCGTTGGAGTTCATCATACAGATAAGTTACTAAGAGTAGTTAGCCTTAACTTTATGAATTGTCATTTTGTATTTATACTATTATAAGAAATTTTAAATTTATAATTGCTGCGCGTGACTGACTGACATGGACCGTGAACAAATTTTTAGTTGGACAATGAACGAACTGAAAGAAAAGCTAATAGAGCTGGGACTTTCCACAAGAGGGCGCAAGGCCACTTTACAGGAAAAATTATGCGAACATTTTGGAGTGGGAGTGGATGAAATCAGAATTTCATTCAGATTTTGAGGACGCATCCTCTGCAGTGGACAGTGGAGCAAGACAGACACTAGTGAACCATACATCCTTCACCTTACGTGATATAGAAGAATCATTGAGCCATTTCAGTGAAGTAGGTCAACCAGCAGTAAAAGAGTGGGTGACAGAATTCGAGGAGAATGCACTTGCGGTTAAATGGTCAGATATTCAAAAGTTTTTATACGCCAAGCAACTTTTAAAAGGAGCGGCTAAAGTTTTTGTAAGAAGTCAGAGGGGTATCAGTAGTTGGTCTTCATTAAAGGATCTACTATTCAAAGAATTCGGGGAAAGAGTTTCATCAGCAGAGGTGCATCGACAATTGCGTAATCGGCGCAAACGAAGTAATGAAGGTTACCGCGAATATTTATACAAGATAATGGAAATTGGGTCTCCAATTGTCCTCGATGAATCCAGTCTTATTGAGTATTTTATCGAAGGTATCCCGGATACCAGGGCAGCGAAAAGTAATTTATATCAAGCTAGGAGCATTGAACAGCTCAAGAATGAAATAATAGTTTACGAAAAGATTCGGTCATATGACGGGAGGAAGGGGTAAAAAACTATAAAGTGTTTTCAGTGCGGTCAGAGTGGACACATCGCATCAAAATGTAGAAAGTCGGTAGGCACAAAAGTCGAAAGAGCAAATACGTTATCCAATGAACAGCTAGTAGTGCTAACAAATGCGTAAGTTTCAAGGAAATAGTACTGAACAACCTAAAACTGTCTGCATTACTCGATACAGGGTGTGATCTCTGTTTACTCTGTTATGCTATTTTAATAAGCTTAGGAGGTGTCGAACTAGATAGCGACAAAAGGCGATTGGTGGGAATAGGGAAGAGCGAACTTACCACAATAGGTTCATTTTCGTGTCAGCTTCATGTCGATGGAATCGACATACCGATAGTTTTCCATGTAGTAGGGGAACGGGATATTTGCTATTCGGCAATCATAGGTAATAATATCCTAAAGTGGGTCGATCTAGAAGTGTCAGAAGACGGTGTAAGGTTTTTAGAGACGAAGGGAAACAAACTAAAAGTTCGGAATGATAGGGTAGATAAAGGGAAAGAGATAACTCAAGAAGAAGACGTTGTACTAGAATGGATGTACGAACTCAGCGAGGTTGGATTGGTAGCTGCAGAACAAAACACTACAGAAGAGTTAGATTTACATCATTTAAAACAGGAGTATGCATACGAAATAGCGAGTTTGGTCGGAGAATATTATCCAAAGCCACAACACAAGTCACCCATTGAAATGAAGATTACGTTAACAGATGACATACCAACTTATCAGGGTCCATGTAGGATGCCTTACGCAGATAAGTGTATCGTAGCACAGCAAATAGGGAAATGGTTAAATGAAGGGATTATACAACCTAGTACTTCTGATTATGCGTCGCCCATTGTACTAGTTCAAAAGAAAGATGGGAGCAAGAGGCTCTGTTGCGATTATCGACGCCTTAACCTAAAAATAATGAGAGATAATTTTCCAATGCCTATCATTGAGGACGTACTCGAGCGATTGCAAAGTGCCAGGATATTTACTACATTAGATTTGGAAAACGGCTTCTTCCATGTGCCAGTAGAAAAGAGTTCGAGAAAGTTTACATCTTTTGTTACTCATAGTGGTCAATATGAGTTCCGATTCGTTCCATTTGGGATATCAAACTCCCCAGCGGTTTTCTCGAGATTTATTTTTGCAATTTTTAGAGAGTACATACAAGATGGTACATGTGTGGCTTATATGGACGACCTTATCATTCCCTCTAAGGATAAAAAGGAAGGAATCCATAAGTTACGCAGCGTTATAGGTCGAGCAGCATAATTTAACTTACATATAAAATGGAAAAAGTGTCAGTTTCTCATGGAGATCGTGGAATTTTTAGGATATGTTATAGGGAAGGGTACAATTAGGCCATCAAAAGCTAAAGTTCGAGCAGTAAAAAACTTTCCTCTGCCACACGATCGTAAATCTGTGCAGCGTTATTTAGGGTTAACGTCATATTTTCGGCGTTTCATTGAAGTATACGCAAGGTTAGCTAAACCTCTATCAGACATACTACGCCAGAATACGAAATTTTCTATAGACAACGAAAAAGTCGCAGCTTTTCAGCAATTGAAAGCCGCTCTTATAAGCGCATCAGTTCTATGGCTGTATAACCCGAAAGCGGCAACAGAAGTACATACTGATGCTTCAATGCATGGCTATGGGAGTGATTTGCTTCAAAAAGACGTAGACGATCAGTTGTATCACCCTATACAATATATGAGCCGGAAAACCAAACCGGCCGAAGAGAAATACCACGCATACGAATTGGAGGTATTGGCGATAGTAGAAGCCTTGAAAAAATGGCGTGCGTATCTCTTGGATATTAAGTTCAAAATCGTCACAGAAGAAGAAAGATATTCCTTTGCGCGTCGCACGCTGGGCACTTTTATTACAAGATTACAATTACGAGATAGAACACAGATCCGGTAGCAAAATGCGCCATGTAGATGCGGCAAGCACAACAAGGTGATGATTGGGCCCGAACCGTAGTTAAGGTACTGGAATATGAGGAGTATGAAGATTTTTACGTCAAGCAGGGTGTGCTCTATAAAGATCCCATCAAGGAACTTATAGTAGTACCAACTTTGATGGAAAATGAAGTCATTAGGATAGCTCATAAACAAGGACGTTTCTCAGTTAAAAGGACAATAGATTCAGTTGAAAAAACATTTTATATCCCAAGTCTAGCGGCAAAAGCCGAAAAGGTTGTGAAGAGTTGCATAGAATGCATAATATCTGAAAACAAAACTGGTAGGAAGGAAGGATTTTTGTCAATCAATGAAGAGGATAGGCCTCTTGGGACCTACCACGTAGATCACGTTGGGCCCATGGAAACCACAAGTAAATCTTATAATTATATTTTCGCAGTAGTCGACGGATTTTCAAAGTTTGTGTGGCTAGTGGCTATACCCCACTCGAAACACATGCACCGATAGCGTAGTGGTAAACCTTAAAAAACAGTCAGCCCTGTTTGGTAACCCCAAGCGAATCATATCAGATAGGGGAACGGCATTTACGTCAAATATGTTCAGGGATTACTGCATAAGTGAAGATATACAGTATTTACTGATCGCCACCGGTGTTCCGAGGTGGCGGTATAAGTATTTAGATCGAGTTCAGTAAACCATAAACAACAAACCGACTAGAAGTACAAAGTTTTCACCCTTTCGCTTGCTCACATGTGTCGAAATGCGTGTTAATGGTTTGCCAGCACTAGGTGAGAGGCTAAATGAGGTAATGATTAAGGACTTAGATAAAGAAAGGGAGTTACAACGAAAGGAGGCACAGCAAAATATTGCAAAAATTCAGGAAGAAAATAAAAGATCTGTTAACAAAAACAGAAAAAAAGCCTACAGTATAAGAGTAATGAGCTAGTCACAATTAAACGTACTCAATACGGCACAGCTTTAAAATTGAGACCTAAGTTTTTCGGTCCGTACAAAATAAAACAGACTTTAGGACATGCCAGGTATGAAGTGGTAAAGGTAGGCGACCATGAGGGCCCAGGGCTCACTACGACTGTCGCTGAAAATATGAAAAGTTGGGAGCCTTCATTCGAGGGCGAATGCAGAGTCAGGAGGGCCGAATGTGGGATGGCATCCCTGACAAAAAGGGATATTTAGGAAAAGGGACAACACTAAAACACATAGCGTGGGTTACTTCCATTTTTGCTAGACAGAGTTCTGAAGGTAGCCATCAAGCTAACATCGTGTCGCGCGCAGCTAAATCGAAATTATAAGTTAATGTAAAAATAACTTAATGTAATAACTGATATATTGGAAATTATAAATGAATGTGAACTGAACTTGATGTAATAATTGGCAAAGTCAAAAATCATAAGTTAATGTGAACTAAAAAGGGAGAAACAAAACTGTAACAAATAAGTTAGTGCAAACTAAGAGAAAAAGAAACAAAGCTGTAATAAATAAGTTAGTGTAAACTAAAAGAAATAGAAACAAAACTGAAATAAATAAACCCAAAAAACATTAACTAAAGTTTGTTGATTGTGAAAAAAGGAGAAATAAGTCGAGGAAAGGGTGTCGAACCCCACATTTATGTGGCTTAAGTACCTTTTTTAAGTGGACGTACAAATACAGCTATCCTACATAATTGGATATTACTTCGACTTTTGCTTATGAAAGTAAAAGTAATAACGTTTCATGTAGTATTCGTAAATTTAAGTTCGGTGACATGAAATTTGAGCCACAATGCTTAAATTCAATTTGTTTACATTGCAAGTATCGTTGTTTAATTTTTATGAAGCAACGACACTTGCATTTTCGTTATACATATTTATGTGAGTGTCAATTTACATCAAACCAACAAATAAATAATTGTTTTATACAGTAATGTTGTTGGGTTGATTTAAGTATTTTCTTATTATTTCGTCTACTTTGGAGTTTCATTACATATTGTTGTTTGTGGAACTATATATGTAACTTGCGCGATGATACTCAACGGAATGTTCGAAGGTGAAGAACTTCTCATTCCGAGAATTCTGATGATCCCAACCGATATGCCGTTTGAGTTTAAACGACTCCCGTCTTGATCTAGACCATTAATAAATGACAAGGCAAACCTATGAAAGTTTATGGCCAAAATCTAGAAAATTCATGTATTTCTCATGGTTAATTATATGTATGTGGCATGTTCACGGGCCGGAAGACCATCTGCGTTATTTGCTCTTGCGACTGATTATTAAATGAAAAATGTCGTCTATTACAAGGTACTTCACTGAAGACTGCAATCCCAGCACCAAAATACATAGATAATAAAGAATCATTAAAATACTTGCTGATTTCAGATTATCCTACTGAAAAAATAAACTCAATAAAATCAAACATCTGTCATGTATTACCTCTAACTGCCTTCCCTAAATAAAAGCGGCAGCGGCAAATGACTGTCAAAAAATTCTCATGCCCATACAATTTGTATGGCTCATACCTAAATAACGCGACGGCGACGCTGAGCGATTGAAATTTTCTATTTTGACAGAGCGTTCCGAAGTAAAGTTGGCTGCGAAAAACAAAGTTTCTCTATCCAATAAATTTTCACAACAATAATTCAAGTAAACATTTTGGTATTTGACGTATAGTTGCCGCTTTTATTTAGAGATGGCGCATCGACGTTAACGCTGAGCGGAAAAAAACGTTCCGCCAGTATTGTATGTATGGGATGGGGTCATATGTAGAAGTTCACGCAAGTGAGGAAAGTTTCTGATTGCCATTCACTTGTGAGTGGCCAGGAACAATTCTTTTGCATATGGGACCCACCACTTAAAAAAGACCTTACCAACTATTGATGACAATCCCTGCAAACGTTTTAAGGATCACGATTTGAGGGTATGCACCTGGAATGTCCGGACCCTTA
The DNA here is from genome assembly GCF_028554725.1 of Zeugodacus cucurbitae. Taxonomy (NCBI): domain Eukaryota; kingdom Metazoa; phylum Arthropoda; class Insecta; order Diptera; family Tephritidae; genus Zeugodacus; species Zeugodacus cucurbitae. Next base: position 37,921,675 of record NC_071668.1, read on the forward strand.
ATTGGGAAGGTTCCTCTGCCCAGCTAGTTGATGTACTCATACATCATCACCGCCATTCAAGAAGTGCGATGGACGGGACAAGGACGGAAGAAGGTGGGTCCTTGTGACATCTACTACAGCAGCTATATCAAGGAGCGTTGGATTTGTGGTGGTAGAGAGACTCCGCCGCCGAGTCCTAGCATTCACCGCGGTGGATGAACGTCTTGCAACAATCCGCATCAAAGCGAGGTTCTTCAACATATCGCTGATTTGCGACCACGACCAAACGGAAGAAAAGGACGATGTGACCCATGATGCTTTCTATGGGCGCCTAGAACGCACCTATGAGCGCTGCCAACGCCACGATGTCAAAATCGTGCTTGACGATTTTATCGCTAGGGTGGGTAACGAAGGTGTCTTTGGAACAAAAGTTAGAAAATTCAGCCTCCATGACGAAACATCGCCAAACGGCATGAGGCTGATCGACTTCACTGGGGCCCGAAATATGTTTGTCTATAGTACCAGAATCCAGCACAAGAAAATTCAACAAGCAACGTGGCTGTCCCCTGATCGAAACACGCGCAATCAAATCGATCACGTTGTGATAAGCGGAAGACATGTCTCCTGTGTTTTAGACCTGCGTAAGCTCCGAGGACCAAATCTTGACACGGACCATTATCTAGAAGCAGCAAAGATACCCACCCGCCTCTGTGCAGCAAAAAACGAACGTCAACAAACACAAGGAAGGTTCGACATCGAGAAGCTGCAATCACAACCGACAGTCAACGATTTTCTACTCGACTTGCATTCCTGCTCTCTGAGAGCACTCATCGTATCTTGATATAAGGGAGCTGTGGAACGGCATCTCAAACTCATTGCATATCGCTGCAGCCGAAACAATTGGTCTTCGGCAAGGACAAAAAAACCAGTTGGTGAGAATTGTCGTTCCGCAGTGGAGAGAAAAAATACTGCCTACTTCGCAACTTTGCGATCGTTCAGGACACGTTCGGGGTGGGATGGATATCGAGAACTGAAGAGGGAAGCGAGACGCATATGCATACGAAAACAAAAGAGGCCGAAATGCTTGAGTATGAAAAGATGGCCGACATGGGTAACGCTCGAAAATTTTATGTAAAGATGATGCGATTTACAGAAGGTTTCAAGACTGGAGCATTATCATGTAGGGACCGAGGAGGTAATCTGGTAACGGATGTCCAGAGCATACTGGGATTATGGAGGGAACACTTCTCCGACCTGCTGAATGGCAGTGAAAGTACAACACCAGGAGATGGCGAACCCGATTCCCCAGTCGAAATTCGAATATCAGTTACCAGCTTGAAGAACAACAAAGTGTCGGGGCCGATGGATTACCAGCCGAGCTATTCAAATACGGCGGCTAAGAACTGATAAGGTGCATGCATCAGCTTCGGTGTAGAATATGGTCGGAAGGGAGACCACACAATCTGCGCCAATTACCGTGGGATAAGCCCCCTCAACATAGCATACAAGGTCCTGTCGAGCGTATTGTGTGGAAGACTAAAGCCCACCGTCAACGAACTGATTGGACCTCATCAGTGTGGCTTTAGACCTGGAAAATCCACCATGGGTCAGATATTCACCATGCGCCAAATCTTGGAAAAGACCCGAGAGAGAAGAATCGACACTCACCAACTTTTCGTCGATTTTAAAGCTGCCTTCGACAGCACGAAAAGGAGCTACCTCTATGCTGCGATGTCTGAATTTGGTAACCCCTCAAAACTAATACGGCTATGTAAACTTAAGTTGAGCAACACCAAAAGCTCCGTCAGGATCGGGAAGGACCTCTCCGAGCCGTTCGATACCAAACGAGGTTTCAGACAGGGTGACTCACTATCGTGCAACTTATTCCATATATTGCTGGAAAAAATAATACGATACGAATGATATCAATCATCGGAAGCAACAACCGCGCCGTTTGTTCTGCTTTTTCCAGACTTGATAAGGATGCGAAGCGTATTGGTCTGGTGGTGAATGAGGACAAGACGAAATATCTCCTGTCAGCAAACCAACAGTCAGCGCACAGCTTGGCTCCCACGTCACTGTTAACAGTCATAATTTTAAAGTTGTAGATAATTTCGTTTATCCGGGAACCATCATTAACAACACCAACAATGTCAGCCTCGAAATCCGACACAGAATCGCTCTTGCCAACAGGTGCTACTTTGGACTGAGTAGGCAATTGAAAAGTAAAGTCGTCTCTCGACGAACTAAAATCAAACTCTATAAGTCGTTCATTATTCCCATCCTGATGTATAGCGCTGAAGTGTGGACAACATCCGATGAGACGACTCTTGGGGTTTTCGAGAGAAAGGTTTTGCGCAAGTTTTATGGTCCTCTAAACGTTGACAACGGCGAATACCGCAGACGATGGAACGATGAGCTGTACGATTTATACGACGACATTGAGATAGTTCAGTGAATAAAAAGACAGCGGCTACGCTGGCTAGGTCATGTTGGATGGATGGAAGTCTTCGATGCAGTATCCGCTGGAGGAAGCCGCGGAAGAGGACTAAAGCGCTTCCTACGCTAAATGTATATATATGGGTAGCTACCAAGAGTAAAGCTATTTGGCTCTCAAAAAATATTAATCGACCTTTGTATCAAAAATGATACATTTCGATGTTTGTGGTACCGTAACTTGTGGAAAGAAAAAAGTTAGATACCGCCTTCTTTGTAACCTTGTTTATTTTGGCATTGTCGTTATTTTAAGCCATAATTTGAAAAAAATTTGCAGATAGGCCATGAGAAATTCAAAAACTTCATAATTCGAGCTATGTATCAATTTTGATGCATATAGCATTTCAAACGTTTTTTATTTTGCGTTGCACGTCATTTGCGACGCTATTTTTGATATTTGTGTTGTGTTTTATTAGGTGAAGTGCTTCTTTTTTGAATATTAAGTTATTTTGCTAAAGAAGATGAAGATGCTTCCGATCCTGAAACTGAAATTGAAAGTAGTTCGTCTGAAAGCTGTTTATCTGAACCGGAAGGCATTATTGTCAGTAGTTCAGTTGATGATCCATTGTAAAGGGTGATTTTTTAAGAGCTTGATAACTTTTAAAAAAAAAAAAACGCATAAAATTTGCAAAATCTCATCGGTTCTTTATTTGAAACGTTAGATTGGTTCATGACATTTACTTTTTGAAGATAATTTCATTTAAATGTTGACCGCGGCTGCGTCTTAGGTGGTCCATTCGGAAAGTCCAATTTTGGGCAACTTTTTCGAGCATTTCGGCCGGAATAGCCCGAATTTCTTCGGAAATGTTGTCTTCCAAAGCTGGAATAGTTGCTGGCTTATTTCTGTAGACTTTAGACTTGACGTAGCCCCACAAAAAATAGTCTAAAGGCGTTAAATCGCATGATCTTGGTGGCCAACTTACGGGTCCATTTCTTGAGATGAATTGTTCTCCGAAGTTTTCCCTCAAAATGGCCATAGAATCGCGAGCTGTGTGGCATGTAGCGCCATCTTGTTGAAACCACATGTCAACCAAGTTCAGTTCTTCCATTTTTGGCAACAAAAAGTTTGTTAGCATCGAACGATAGCGATCGCCATTCACCGTAACGTTGCGTCCAACAGCATCTTTGAAAAAATACGGTCCAATGATTCCACCAGCGTACAAACCACACCAAACAGTGCATTTTTCGGGATGCATGGGCAGTTCTTGAACGGCTTCTGGTTGCTCTTCACCCCAAATGCGGCAATTTTGCTTATTTACGTAGCCATTCAACCAGAAATGAGCCTCATCGCTGAACAAAATTTGTCGATAAACACATTTCGAACCGAACACTGATTTTGGTAATAAAATTCAATGATTTGCAAGCGTTGCTCGTTAGTAAGTCTATTCATGATGAAATGTCAAAGCATACTGAGCATCTTTCTCTTTGACACCATGTCTGAAATCCCACGTGATCTGTCAAATACTAATGCATGAAAATCCTAACCTCAAAAAAATCACCCGTTATATTGCAAAAGATGGTACTACTTGGCCTAGCGAGTTTGGGAGAGAAAATGTTATCAGTTTGCACCCAGGTTGGTAACAATTGTTTACCAAATTGTTGTAGAATTATGATACTTGGTTTTTAGGTGTAACAAGATTTGCATCAAGCCGGGTAAATAACATTCGGGATTCATTTCTGCTACTTTTTCCATCTTCACTATCAAAAATTATAATTGAAAATTCGAACAACTACGGAAAGTATTTACATGGATCCAACCACCTAGAAATTGACGAGGAATTATTTCATGCCTACTTAGGCATATTATTACTGGCCGGTGTGTATAAGTAAGTATTGCAATAGAAGAGCTTTAAAAAAAATTTAAATGCTTCTTACTATATATATATCAGATCCAAAAATGAAACTTTGCATGATTTGTTTGAGGAATACTGTGGACGCCCTATATTTCGGTCAATAATGTCTGAGAGAACATTTTTATATATCCACAAAATCATTCGTTTTGATGATGTGCTCACCCGACGTGGCCAAAGAAATGATGACAAATTCGCACCAACCAGAAACCTTTGGGATTGCGTTACTGTGGATGAACAATTATTGGGATTTCATGGTCGTTGTAAATTTCGCCAGTATATTACATCGAAACCCGAGAGATACGGTTTGAAATTTTGGCTACTTGTTGATTCACGTACGTGCTATGTATGGAAAATACAACCATACTTGGGGAAAGGCGTAACCGGAAGCACTGAGAGGAATCAAAGAGAACGAGTCGTTCTGGATTTAGTTGATGGGTTGAAAGGACATAATGTCACCATGGACAACTTTTTTTCATCTCACAGCCTTGGCCAAAATTATTAAAAAAGCAAATGACAATGGTTGGAACTATGCGCAAAAATAAAAGGTCTATTCCTCCAAAGCTACTGAATTGCAAGAAAGTTCCACGATATGAATCAACTTTTGCTTTCACCCTGATACCACTCTCGTTTCGTATATCAGTCATAAGAACAAATGTGCAGTTGTTATGAGCACATTGCATCACGCACCTAATATTGAGAATGAGTCGAAAAAGTTGCCCGAAATCATCTCTTTTTATAACGCAACGAAGGGAGGCGTCGACAAGGTTGACAAAATGTTGAGTTGTTACTCTTGCAAACGTAAAAATAATCGTTGGACTATGGCGGTATTTTCCAACATAATCGATATTTCTGCTTTGAATTCGTATATTTTGTATAACGATATTGATCCGAATTGGAAGCAAACTCAAAAGCACACAAAACGTAAATGTTTCCTGCATGAGTTAGCAATTTCATTGGCAAAGCCCTATATGGAAAAACGAAAAAAAGGCCCAAGGAACGAATTATCTTTGGCGCTGCTTTCCAAACTGTCATCCCAGAATATTCCTGACACTAGTGATAATGTTGCTGGCCCATCAAAAAAAAAAAACAAAAGAATGATAAGTCTCCGAAAAAAACCGCGCAAGGTGTCAAAAATGCTATCATTCTAGAGAAAATCGTCATTCTGCTTCTTATGTAAAAAGCCGTGCTGCAACGACAGACATGCCAAAAATATTTGCATAGATTGCATTCATAACACATAAACATATAATTATTTTAATTATATTTGCCAGAAATTTATCAATAAAAGTAAAGTAATAACTACTTTTTTCCTGTGAACTGTAGTATGTATCAAAATTGATACATAGCTGGAATTATGAAGTTTTTTTAAAGCTCGATCTACTGTTAATATTTATTATGCCACAAATATTTTAATTGCCTTGTGTGCGTTTGTTGTTGCAGCATAAATTTCTGTGATTGATTCTAACGCTGATGGCCTGTTTGTAGATAGATGAAATTCTAAATCCTGTTAATCCAAACGGTGATTAATTGGGTGGCTCAAATTCGGCTCGATGGACCAAAATGTCGAGTTAGTCGACTTGAAATAGCCAAATAAAATACGATCATTGGTTTTTAATATAACAAATGTAGTGTATTTGTGTGTATGGAGTATATACAATTTGTGTGATTTTGGAACAACAGATTAAAGGTTTTGACACAACGACAGTAATGCCAAAATCTGTGTGGAAAATTGCGTAGATTTTTATATAAATAGTTACATTGACCATAGTGTGGTCTTTCTGAATTTATAGGATGACCACCAATTATTTTTCTTAAAATATTAAATATTTTACAAATATGAATGCGACTATAACACTTTAACAATGAACCGCAATGCTAATTACAAAGCCACATGGCGCTCAAAATTGCCACTGAACCGCTCACCGCCTAGACATACACGATTAAATATTTGAATTAGTTGGTCATTCCTTTTGCCCTTTTTTAATATCTAAAATACCGAAAATTGCATTTTTTAAATTCCGGGCAAATTGTTATAGTTTGTAGTCGTCTAACTATTGCCAATTGGGTAAAAACGTTTAAGGAAACGTGGAATGGAATGTTCCGGTTAGTGCTTTTACGAAAGAATTCAAGGAAGAGTTCATTATTGTTCATGTTGCTCATGAAACTGTTCCCCAGATCATGCTACCATACGAATATGCATCATAATATGATCAGATTCGGCAATTTCCTTTATCCTCAAATTTTTTTTTATTTGACGCAAGCACACAGAAACGAAATGGTTTTGAAAGTTTTGTAAGCATTTTTTTTTTGGAATTGGGTTGTTGGGTCACTGATTGCGAACCACGGTGAATGAACGTCTAGGCACAATCCGCATAAATGCGAGTTTTTTTAATATATCGCTTATTTGCGCCCACGCTCCAATGAAAGAGAAGGACGAGGCGAGATGCATTTACAGACAAAAAAAGAAAGAGGCCGAAATGCGCAAGCATGAAGAGCTTGACAAGGTGGCCGACATGGGTAATGATCGAAAATTATACGCGATGTCTGAATTTGGTATCCCCGCAAAACTAATACGGCTGTGTAAGCTGACGTTGAGCAACACCAAAAGCTCCGTCAGGATTGGGAAGGACCTCTCCGTGTCGTTTGATACCAAACGAGGCTTCAGGCAGGGTGACTCACTATTGTGTGACTTCTTTAACCTGACGCTGGAGAAAATAATACGAGCTGCAGATCGAAACAGAGGACGTACAATCTTCTATAAGAGTGTACAGCTGCTGGCGTACGCCAATGATATCGATACCATTGGAAACAACACCCGCGCCGTTATTTCTGATTTCTCCCGACTGATGAAAAATCTCCTGTCAGCAAACAAACAGTCAGCCTTTTCGCGTCTTGGCTCCTACGTCACTTTTGACAGTAATAACTTTGAAGTTGTAGATAATTTCGTATACTTAGGCACCAGCAACAACACCAATAATAATGTTAGCCTTGAAATCTAACGCAGAATCCCCCTTGCCAACGGGTATTACTATGGACTGAGTAGGAAAAGTAAAGTCCTCTCTTGACGAACAAAGACCAAACTCTACAAGTCCCTCATCATTCCCGTTCTAATTTAGGTGCAGAAGAGTGGATGATGTCAACATCCGATGAGGCTACACAAGGAGTTTTCGAGAGAAAGGTTTTGCGGAAGATTATTTAAACATTGGCAACGGCGAATACCGCAGACGATGGAACGTTGAGCTGTACGATTTATTCGACGACATTGACGTAGTTCAGAGAATAAAAAGACAGCGGCTACGCTGGCTCGGTCGTGTTGTTCGAATGAAAGAAAATGCTCCAGGTCTGAAAGTGTTAGATGCAGTACCCGCTGGAGGACGCCGAGGAAGTGGGAGGCCTCCACTCCAATGGAAGGACCAGGTGGAGAAGGACTTGGCTTCACTTGGTGTTACCGATGGGCGCAAAACTGCCAAAAGGAAGATGCGTGGCGCGCTGTTGTGGACTCGGCTATAACCGCGTAAGCGGTGTCTTAGCCAGTCAAGAAGAAGAAGATATATTTTTTCACTACATACTTCGACCATATATTCTTATAAAATATTTGGTAGTTCTTATATATTTTTCTTATTTTCTTCTTATATTATGTGCTTATATATTTTTTGCTATTTCTATTTCTTCTTATTTGCCTAATATTCAAGGTCATTGTGTTTTCAAACGCTATGTTACGCTCATGCAATTATGTACATATATGGTTCCTGACTGCCATTCACTTGGGAGTGGCCGGGAACGATTCTTTGCATGTGGCTCAAGCAGCTCTCGACTTCCGGTTTTTTACCAAGCATCCTCTGGGTAGCCTACAGATATCCGTTTGGAGGCAAGCTAAAGTTAAAGTTTGGGACCGACCACATAAAAATCCCCCCAATGAAAAGTAAACAAAATCTCGGATTAGAGAACCCAATTTTGATGACAGCCACTGTAAACGTATTAAGGACTAGATTGAAGTGCAAGCACTTGGAATGTATGATCCCTTAATTGCCCAGCAGGTTGATGGCCTCGTAAGAGTAAAGGCTGACATCACCGCAATGCAAGAAATGCGAAGGACGGAAGAAGGCGGTTTCATGTGACATCTACTACATGAGGAGTATATAAAGGAGCACAAATTCGGTGTGGAAAGAATGAAAAATTCTGTGAGAAAGACTCCGTCGTCGAGTTCTGGCATTCACTCCAGTAGTTGAACGTCTAGCCACAATCCTCAAGAAAGCAAAGTACTTCAACAAATCGCAGATTTACTCCAAAGCCTCGACGGAAGAAAGGACAATATGGCCAAAGTTGTTTTTATTAGAGCCTAGAACGCAATTATGAGCGCACCTTGATGTTTTCTTACCTTGATGTTTTTCTTTTGTGCTTATTTATATCTTCGACCCATGAAGGTATATGTACATATGTTTCGATGCATACTGTTTGTTTGTCCATAATACTTTTTATACTCTCGCAACAAAAGTTGCTGAGAGAGTATTATAGTTTATGATTAATTACGAATTACGTTTAGATTTCCTGATTTCCTTTTTGTATGACCTCAGAAAGCTGTGGTAGCGGTCCCATTCCTGTTGTTCTTGGGATAGTTTTGCTACATTGAATTGCTTCCTGCAATCCTTCTGAGAATTCTTAAGCTCGGGGGAGCACCATTGGGGCCTAATTCTTCCCTTACTGCGAGTAAGAGGACATGACATTGCCAAAGCTTGCTGATAAGATTCCGTGAATCGTGCAACTAAAGTGTCTAAGTCCTATTTGTACCTAGGTTGGAATGGAGGAAACGTAGGAATATTCTTTTTTAGCTCTTGCATGTGCACTAGCCAATTTGTTTTCATATCACTCCTGTATTTGTTTTCACGGTCTACTTTTTCACTCAGTACAAAATCAATATACCGATGATCGGAAAAGGAGTGTTCTTCTAGAACCCTCCATCGTATTACCCTATCTATCAGCTCTTCCGACACAAGTGTTATATCTAATACTTCTTGTCGGTTTCTAGTGATGAAGATTGGCGCGTTTGCCTCTATTGCTCAACAATAGTTTCGTACCTACTAAATAATTAAAGATCAACTCACCTCATACGTTGGTATCAGAACTGCCCCACAGTGAATGATGGGCGTTTGAGTCACATCCAAGTATTAATGGCCTCTTGGACGCTTCGCTATCGTGTACCAACCTTTTTATAAGCAACGATGGCACCTGCTCCTCGTCGTATGGCATGTAGCAAGAGACCAGCCGGTAACTTCCTCTGCCCGTCTCCCAGCTTACTGCCGTGGTGTCCTTGTCACTATATTCATATAATATAAAAACATTAAGATCCTTCCTAGCCAATATACATGTCCTGTTCTTACCTTCGCAGTGTGACACGTATAACTTGTAAATCGGCGTCCTCACACCGCAAATCCGCCCTCTATTAACCCATGGCTCCTGAATGAGGACAAAGTCAGGCTGATCTGTTGCCATGCGGTTAATTAGAGCTAATGACGCTAGTTTTCTATGGTGAAGATTTATTTGTAAGAGATGCATTAGTTATGGTTACATCTACATCTTCCGCAAAGGATCTGTTGGGCAACTCACCCCTTGTTTTAGGCCGCTTAGCTGACGGCTTAGCCTCTTCAGCTGACCTTTGCCTTTTAGTAGCGACAACTGGCGGTTCCAAGCTAAAGTTGGGTAACACCGCTTTAGCACACTCCAAGGTTTCCTGGAGCTCTTTAGTCAGATCCTCCTTTGTTGGTGGGTACCGGTGCGCTCTTCGTAAGATGTATTTCGATTTTGATGGCTCTTCCACCTTAAAGGTAGGCCATTCTCTGGTTGATACACCAGCAACTACACACTTGGCATCTTCCTTTGGCTTCTGCCTCCGGTTGGTAGGCCTGGCTCCGGCAGCCTTTGTTGTTGTTGTTTTGCTGGAACTTGGCTTAGCTGAAGTTCCAGCACTGGAGACCAGGCTTAGCCACTGTCTTCGTGCTAATTGTTCTACAGCTCGTTGCATACGCTGCTCTTTTTTCGGAACAATCAGTTCCTACCGGCTTTGTTGAGGGAGAACCGGACTCCCTTGGTTTTTCCTTTATTTCTTTTGTTGTGCTCATATTTGGACCCACGAGTGTAGGGGAATCTATGTCTACTTGCGCATAGCCCCCGCTACTCAAGCAAGGCTTTCTTATTACGGAGGGCGCCAGGTATCCGTAAGCTTCGTTCAAGACTGGGCTATTTAAGGGGCCCCAGCCAGGTTGATCCTCGGCACGGGTCGCATGACACCTTGATCCAGCCCTTGATTTTACCCCAACCATGATACGACTACATCACCGAATGCTGTGCTATTGAAGAGCAACAAACACTCAATAATGGACTCGTACCTTAGCTAGATACCCCACAACTCAGTTGCGGCACTGTGGTAACTATTACCAGCCGGCACCCTCGCGGAGGGTTCAGCGGGGGATTTTTGCCGGTCTAGGAAGGGGCTTATTTGGATGTAATTTTTTTTGGAATGTGAGCGTGGCCCCGAACCCTACTAAGTTTTTTGTACATATCTCGTAAACTACTGAAGCCACATCAACGAAATTTTCAGGAGTCATTTTTTTCAGGCATTTCTTCATATAGCCCAAAAATGAAGGAAATCGGATTATAACCACGCTCACCTCCCATACAAAGATTTCGTTAAAAACTACTAAAAATGGCAATAAAAACCTTACATTTCATTATAAAGAAGATAAATGGGCGTGGTTCCTCCCACTTATGGGTCAAAAACCATATCTCCGAAACTACATGACCAATTTCAATGAAATTCGGTTCATAATATATTCCTCGTTTCCAAATGATATGTTACGAATATATAATACATATCGTAACGAAAATGGCACCAGAACAAACTAGAGTTTAAAATCGAAATCGATAACTTGCCAGATCTATCTATACATCGATATTCGTAGTTGCCAGAATGTTCGAGTTACGATACCATGCTAGCAATCGACTATATAAGGGCTGCCGGGCTGGCAGCAAGACACAGTACTAATAAGAGAGTTGTCGAGTCAGGACAATTCTAAGGAGAGAGTTGTCGAGTAAAGTGTAAACAAGGTATAAGTTAGAGGAATTAGAAATAAAGTTTAGTGTATAGCCATTAAAGTGGGACTTTTATTTGACAATCCAGTGATCGAACTCAGGGTAGAGTTTTAGAGTTAACGACAGATTTTGGAAATCCATTACAATATGTATGTAGGTAGCTTCACAAGCTCGCCTAAGCCTAAGATCTGAATCGTTTACTTTACAATATATAAAGTAAACAATAATGATGATATCGGTACAGAACAGACATCGGAAAGTCAAATTGTATGTTATACTATTAATAAAATCAAATAAATTAATTGCGAGACTATAAAATGTTCGGTTACACCCGAACTTAGCCCTACCATACTTGTTCTTCATTTTTTCCATGTAACGCAACTTGATATGTAACATTTTTTATTTTCTGTTGTAAATGCACAAAGAAGATAATTTTCCAACCCGTGAACGTGAACATTTCACGTACATATAGCCGTGTCAAAAATGTGGCATTTCCATTTATGCAACACACTTCAACCGACTGTCTTTGTTTGATTCTCATCGTTTCACTGGAAACTGAATACGTTTGAACTGAAATGCCAAATAGCTGTAATTCAATGGAATTCGTGGAATCAAGCATTCTCCCACTTACAAGTCCCTTTTAAAATTCTTGCAACTACCACATTATTGGACAGATAATCACAATAACTAGGGTTAAATTACACAGTTTTGTCGAATGAAGATTGCGAAGCATAATAATGACAGATCCAACTTTTAGACTAGTGGTCGGCACGAGAGGAATTGTGACTTCACCTACACAGCCACAATTCCTCTTGAGCACGAAAGGAAGGATATCCAGTGAGAACTCTGGAACCTTCCATTTTGACAATGTTTTATTTTTTCATAAAACATGCATTCTTGTGATCATTTCTTCATTTTAGTTATTTTATTATTAAAGCAAATATATTAGATCGTAAAAGCCTTAACTTTACTGTCTTTAAACATCTTAGAACCTGAAATGTATACATAACATTAAACAACATTCATCACACAAAGGCATTTCGCGCAGGGCACTTATGCAAAGTGGCACAACCATGCGCGATGTTCATTCGATGCTGGTTCGGCAACGACTGAATAATAGAGCGTAATCGTACGTGTGATGTGAAGTCGGCACAATTGAGCCAAGCAGTGCCGACCACTGTTTTAGACGCAAATGATGCGGCGGTATGCCAGGCAAATCCAAAGAATTCAGAAATTCCACTGGATAAACACACCGGTATTTGACTTTAAATCGTTCAGCTAAAGTATTTCGGTATTTTTAGCAGCTAAATTTGCGGGTGCACTCAAACTATCGTAGTTACGATAATTTTTGCTGATGTTCGGATAAACATTCGCAATGAGTTTATGTTTTATTGAAATGAATTGACAAATGGCAGCTGGAATTGATATCAATCCATGGGACATATTACTCAATTCATCCGTCGCTTTTTTTTGATTTCGAAATAATAGGAAGTGTTTGTCAAAAATCGCCTTCTAACAGTATAATTACGCCACCCAAGCGACGATTATTATCTTTGTTCAATATAGCTTCAAAAAAAGTCTTAACAAAGAAATCATGACGACAACCTTCAAAATCGGTTCAGCCGTTTTGTGCAATTGATTTTTATATATGTACATACAGTGAACAAAAAAAAATTGTACATGGAAATATTTTTACTTTGAAGTTACTTCTTCTTGAAGTAATTGAGATATTGACTTGAATCCAAAAGTGCCTTTTGACAACCTTCAAAATCGGTTCAGCCGTTTTGTGCAATTGATTTTTATATATGTACATACAGTGAACAAAAAAAAAATTGTACATGGAAATATTTTTACTTTGAAGTTACTTCTTCTTGAAGTAATTGAGATATTTACTTGAATCCAAAAGTGCCTTTTGTTAGTTATTTGAAAGTATATAAAATTTATTTCAAAAAAATTAAGTTTTCTCCGAAAAAGAAAAAATTTAAAATACTGTGGAACTTTCATAACTCGAACTTTATAAGTCGAAGACCGCCATAACTCGAACTTTTGAATTGGCAATAGCGTTTAGAAATCAAATTTCATACAAATTTCCTTCCTTAACTTGAATTTCTGTAAGTCGAAGTTCTCCATAACTCGAACCTATAAATTGGTAATAGAAGTCAAATTTCATACAAATTTCCTTCCATAAATCGAACTTTTCGACCAGGGCATAATACAAAATTTAAAATTTTACTATCAAGGAGCAATTTTAAAGGAGTGCCTATGGAGGCGATAAAAGGATTTCATAAATCAAACAAAGGCATGAGATACAGACGTCAAGAGCCAAACAATACCAAAGTGCAACAAACAATTCCATTTAGAATTCACCTCGAGTAGAATATTTGCGTTTGAGGTGATAATCTCTTTTATTCATCAATTTTCATCGCGTTAGTCACATTTGGTTTAATTTAATTACCAAATCTGGTGTGTTTTTAAAATGTAGTGTGTGTCTAATTCGACTGGGAAACATAGTTTGCGTAACCACTTCGTTTCTCTCATTATATTGTAACAAAAAAAAAAGCTGTTTCACCTTACCATTTGACACTATGTTCTTCAATTAAAAAGGTACAGCCCATTTCGGCTTGTTCTACATAATTAGAAAAATTCCAAATCTTCCTATCTAGTTTGAAAATTTTTTTGGTTTTATGACATAGTAACATTTTGTTAACTATATATCCTATATCTTTTAAACGTACATATTATTTGGACTTTCATAGTTATGCGTTTCATTTTTTGTTGGTGGAAGTTTTGTGATGAGATGATCCTACCCGTTTTGGAAATGGATATTGTTGAATGTTGGCCTCCGGTACTGCTGCGAACTGCCCAATTCCATGAGTTCAGGGCGTTATGCATACCTATTGGTTGGTTGTTCCTGGACATTTCCTTGCACTTGATTATATTTTCTGTAATCATCGGGTTGAAAGAATATTTGCTGCTCTTTCCATCTTGTGAGGTTAGTATGTACCTCGAATTGGCAATTAACATTATCGTGGTAAATAGTACTAGCTATCGTGTATGATGTTTCCAAAACCTTAGGACTATTTAATGTCCCACTTGTATATTTACTATTCAACCCTAGGATGAAGGTCCTTTTTGCTTCCTGATTCTCATAGTGCTTTATTGAATAATTGGTTAGATTTTCGGAATCGCAATCTTTGATAATGCCAAATTGAGTGAGCACTGTGGAATTCGGCTAGAGTTTTTCAGCCTTGCCGGATTATATTCATTTCGTCCAGTAAAACGTATATAGGACGTTGTACAGCAAAACTGTAATCCAATTTTATATATGATTGAATAAAAATTCATATTCATGTTGTGATTTGTTAAAATATGAGTTGCTGCGCCCGTTATTCTTGAGCGTACTATTCCAAGCGCACTGTAGTATCTAGGGTGGTTGGTGAATTCTTTTATTATATATTTATTCCATACATAAATGTCCATACTTGTGATCTCCAGGAGTTTTGTGCCATTTCTGAACTCATCGTAACTGCTTCTGGTTGTCTTCGGCTGCCGTGAATTTGAGCTCTTTTTTCTTTGGGGAAGTTCTTGATATACTCCAGTTTTTCAGGAACCTGCTGTGTTTGCAAAGTATGCTTCCTTTGTTTCGTGGACTGCAGTGACTTGCTATGTTTTTCTTCAAGACCGTTGATTTTGTTTTGATTCCTATGAGTTGAGTTTTTTGGAAAGCAAGTTAATTTGCGATTCCAGTTGAGCCTCAACTTAAATTAAATAATAATTGTTATTTATTATTAATTATTGAGTAATGGTATTCATTCTTTAAGGAAGGAATAATAAGACAAAACTGCAATTGGTTTTCTTATAACTATATATTCAGCCCTATTCTGTGCACTTTACAAATTCAACAAATTTCTAATTTGTAAAAAATTGAAATTTATCAAGCATTTCGTATTCTGTGTCTAAAATAAAAAGCTTTTTTCTTTATAAATTGTTAAAAAGTAAAATGCTCTTGACAAATAAAATATCTAGTTGTGGATAGGTGTGAAAGTGAATTTGTTGCATTGGAGATATTTTACTTTTGTCGTTATTTCTATACAAAGAGGAAAAATATTAAGATGTTGATTGCTCGCGGTATTGAGCCGTTTTTATATTAAGAAGTTTATTTTTCCCTTTTTTATATAAAAAAATTAAGATAATGAGGGTAACTTTGAGGACATTGTTTTCTCTGTATTACATACGATTACAGCTTAGCAAATTTTTGCCAATAATGAACAAAGATTTCGAAGTCCCCTTTTTTTTTCTTTTCTTTCTACTTTTATACTTTTCTAAAGCTAAACATAACTACCAACTAAATCAAAATTGCATTCCAAATAGTTTTAAATATATTATAAAGGACATATGTACATATGTATATATTATTATATTATATAGTATTCTATGGCTTTGCGGGGGAGCAAAAGATTAGGGGGGAAATGGGATGGAAAAGAGAATAGCCTCTGCCATCCGATTATCAATTAACCTCATTTACGCGTGACGCTCCCTGTTTGGTTAGTGAGGCTAACGAGGCTCTGGCGGCCGAGTAAAGGCGGTATAACCTTATCATCTATATAGAGTAAATGGGGTTGTAAAACCAAACCAAATACTTTGCATCAGGTCCGGGACGCTTCAGTCTTTTTTTATTTTATCAAAATTGTCACAGAATACCCAAAAATTTCTTACTTGATAAAAATTTGAAAAAAATTTCAATTTTTTTTTTATTTTGTCAAGTGCACAGAATAGGGCTGATTGTATATATAACTATTGACAGAACATTGATGTTGTTCTGTTGTGTGTATTTATACATATATTCGGCCCATACAGATATGTATGTACATACATGTCTCGATGCATACTGTTTGTGTACAGCTGTATGTGTTGATTGATTTTGGTAATTGATTATGATAAGAGATATTATATTCCTTAACGCGTGCAAGTGACTGGGTTTATTGAAGGACACTTCTCTAACTTGCTGAATAGCAGTGAAAGTCCAACACCAAGATATGGCGAACCCGATCCCCCAAACGATGACAAAGGTTCTATTTGTCCAACTATGAACATGGATTTCCGGCCAAGCTATTCAAATATAGCAGTGAAGAACTGATAAGGTGAATACATCAGCTTCTTCGCAGAATATGGTCGGACCAAAGTATGGCCGACGATTGGAACCTAAATGTGCTCTACCTACAAAAGGAAAACCCCACAATCTGTGCCAATTACCTCAACATCGCTTATAAGGTTCTATCGAGCGTACTGTGTTAAAGACTAAAGCTCACCGTCAACAAACTTATTGGACCTTATCAGTGTGGCTTTAGACATGGAAAGTCTACAACTGATCTTCTCCATGCGCCAAATCTTGGAAAAGATCCGTGAAAAGAGGATCGACACACACCATCTCTTTGTTTATTTTAAATCTGCTTTTGACAGCACTCAAATGAGTCGCCCCTGCTATGTCTGAATTTGGAATCCCTAGAAATTAATACGGTCGTGTAAGCTGACGTTGAGCGGCATCAAAAGCTCCGTTAGTATCGGGAAGAACCTCACCGAGCCGTTCGATACAAAACTTGGTTTCAGACAGTGTGACTCACTATCGTGTAATTTCTTTAACCTGATGCTATAGAACATAATATTAGCCGCAGAGTTAAATAGAGAAAATACAATCTTCTATAAGGGTATACAGCTGCTGTTGTATGCGGAATATATCGATATAATTGGAAACAACACCCGCGCCGTTACTTCTGCTTTCTCCAGACGATAAGATAAGAAAGCGAATGTCAGCTTAGAAATCCGACGCAGATTCTCTCTTGCCAACAGGTGCTACTTTGGACTGAGTAGGCATTTGAAAAGTAAGGTCCTCTCTCGACGAACAAAACCCAAACTCTACAAGTCCCTCAACATTTCCGTCCTGCTATATGATGCAGAGGCGTCAAAATCTGGGAGTTTTCGAAAGAAAGGTTTTGCAGAAGAATTATGGTCACTTACAGACTATAGGATTAGCGTGCATAAAGCAACAATATATGAATATGTATATTGGATGAGTGAACGAACAATATTGGTTGATAGAAGTCAACCTCGACTTTGCAGTGGAAGAAGAGAAAGTACAAATGAGCCGATGCTTGATCCCGAGTATGCCGATGATTAAAGCGTTTACAATATCTCATGCGTGTTGCTCTCGAAATGACCATCAATTAATAATAAGGCATGTAGTTGTTTGCGGAATCAACTTGAAGTTTATCTATCTGTTAAGAAAGCTTTAAATTAATTACACCGGTCAAAAAAAAATATATTTTTTGAGATTTCTGTTCTCATGCTTGATTTCTGAATATTAATCTTTAGTTCTTTAAGTTTGCTTTGGGCTGATCTATATCGAAAGGTATATTTAAATTTATTTCATAAATCAAAGATGGCAGCACTTTAATTAACCCGAAAGTAAACAGTATTATTACTTGTAAGAGGCACAGTAGTGAATGTTAACCTGTTTATTATAGCTGTAACAACAATATTAGTGTATTACTCAGTTAAATAAGCAAGGAAAGGCTAATTTCGGGTGCAACCGAACATTTTATACTCTCGCAATTTATTTAGAGATTTACCTATATTTTCGGTGAAAAATTACCCTTAGGCACTGAGTTCTTCATGTTTGATATCAGGGGCCTTGAAAAGTCATGGTTCGATTTTGACAATTTTTCCACAAGTGATGTCACAGCTCAAATACAGTAACTGTGTAAAGTTTTATTTCGTTATCTTTATCGGTTCCTTATGTATACATTATGAAGTGAACGAATCAGAAGGATTCAAAATGGAGTTATGTGGGAAGTAGGCGTAGTTGTGAACCGCTTTCGCCCATATTCCACCAGTGTCATCAGGGTTTCCAGAAAATTATATATACCGAATTTCATTGAAATCTGTCGAGTAGTTCTTGAGATATGGTTTTTGACCCATAAGTGGGCGTTGCCACGCCCATTTTCCATTTTTTTTAAAAATCTCAGTGCAGCTTCCTTCTACCATTTCTTATGTAAAATTTGATGTTTCTGACGTTTCTCGTTAGTGAGTTAACGCACTTTTAGTTATTTTCAACCTAACCTTTGTATGGGAGCTGGGCGTGGTTATTATCCGATTTCTTTCATTTTTGGACTGTAAAAAGAAACGGCTAAAATAAATGACTGCAGAAAGTTTGGTTTATATAGCTTTATTGGTTTGCAAGATATATACAAAAAAACCTATTTGGAGGCGGGGTCACGCCCACTTTTCCAAAAAAAAAAAACATTCAAATGTGCCCCTCCATAATGCGAGCCTATGTTCCAAATTTTATTTTCATAACTTTATTTATGGCTTAGTTATAGCTCTTAATGTGTTTTTGGTTATCGCCATTTTGTGGCGTGGCAGTGGTCCGATTCCGCCCATCTTCGAACTTAACCTTCTTATGGTGCCAAGGAACACGTGTTCCAAGTTTCATTAAGATATCTCAATTTTTACTAAGTTACAGTTTGCACGGACGGACGGACAGACAGACATCCCGATTTGAACTTTACTCGTCACCCTGATCACTTTGGTATATATAACTCTATATCTAACTCGTTTAGTTTTAGGACTTACAAACAACCGTTATGTGGACAAAACTATAATACTCTCTTAGCAACTTTTGTTGCGAGAGTATAAAAATTGCATCAAGTCAGTGTAAAAATAATGTTGATTCATTCTGTTTTATTTGCGGTGAATTTATTAAAGTTAGAATTAAAAAATTTGATTTATCAACAAATTTGAAACATTGTGAAGCCTATGAAGCCTATTTTAACCTAAAAGTCAGTAATTAAAATAATCTATAGTGAAATTGTAGAAAAAATAGAAAAATCAGTAATTTCTGCTTAAAAATCGAAAAAGTGCTCTTGTTTTTACGAAAGCAAACTTTAACCGGAAAAAAATGTTTCCTTATTTATGTCATAGGAGAAATTGAAATTGAACATGTATATGTCAGACCCAAAAATCGTGTTGACGGGTGTTATCTGTATAATTAACTACTTTATACAACAGTTGACGCCTGTTACCAATATGATGATCACGATGATAACTCTGTTGCATTTAGTGAAGACAAGAATGTAATTGTTCGATGTCCATAAATTTAAATGTTACATATCATAACAACTTTGTAATTTACTTATTTATCAATATAAAATTAATAAAAAATACAAAGTTTAACACTTTATATTGAAATGCGCTTAATACAGATTTGCAAAAATATATATCAATAATTTTGAAAATTTCCGGCTATAAAGTAAAGTAAGAATCTGTCCACTATATTGAAAAATTCACCTAAAATTACGTTTACATATGAAAATAATCTCGTTCTAAGCTCGCCTAAAAATCAAACCGTTTACATATAGCCAATGAGATTATCAAATATGTAGTATTTGTTGTTGTATTACACATCTTTCACTCGCAGTCGGACATTTTTGTTTATGTACCATTTTTATACTCTCGCAACAAAAGTTAAAAGTTGTTAAGAGAGTATTATAGTTTTGGGCGCTGGGAGCTGGGCGTGGTTATTATCCGATTTCTTTCATTTTTGGACTGTAAAAAGAAACGGCTAAAATAAATGACTGCAGAAAGTTTGGTTTATATAGCTTTATTGGTTTGCAAGATATATACAAAAAAAACTATTTGGAGGCGGGGTCACGCCCACTTTTCCAAAAAAAATACATTCAAATGTGCCCCTCCATAATGCGAGCCTATGTTCCAAATTTTATTTTCATAACTTTATTTATGGCTTAGTTATAGCTCTTTATGTGTTTTTGGTTATCGCCATTTTGTGGCGTGGCAGTGGTCCGATTCCGCCCATCTTCGAACTTAACCTTCTTATGGTGCCAAGGAACACGTGTTCCAAGTTTCATTAAGATATCTCAATTTTTACTAAGTTACAGTTTGCACGGACGGACGGACAGACAGACATCCGGATTTGAACTTTACTCGTCACCCTGATCACTTTGGTATATATAACTCTATATCTAACTCGTTTAGTTTTAGGACTTACAAACAACCGTTATGTGGACAAAACTATAATACTCTCTTAGCAACTTTTGTTGCGAGAGTATAAAAATTGCATCAAGTCAGTGTAAAAATAATGTTGATTCATTCTGTTTTATTTGCGGTGAATTTATTAAAGTTAGAATTAAAAAATTTGATTTATCAACAAATTTGAAACATTGTGAAGCCTATGAAGCCTATTTTAACCTAAAAGTCAGTAATTAAAATAATCTATAGTGAAATTGTAGAAAAAATAGAAAAATCAGTAATTTCTGCTTAAAAATCGAAAAAGTGCTCTTGTTTTTACGAAAGCAAACTTTAACCGGAAAAAAATGTTTCCTTATTTATGTCATAGGAGAAATTGAAATTGAACATGTATATGTCAGACCCAAAAATCGTGTTGACGGATGTTATCTGTATAATTAACTACTTTATACAACAGTTGACGCCTGTTACCAATATGATGATCACGATGATAACTCTGTTGCATTTAGTGAAGACAAGAATGTAATTGTTCGATGTCCATAAATTTAAATGTTACATATCATAACAACTTTGTAATTTACTTATTTATCAATATAAAATTAATAAAAAATACAAAGTTTAACACTTTATATTGAAATGCGCTTAATACAGATTTGCAAAAATATATATCAATAATTTTGAAAATTTCCGGCTATGAAGTAAAGTAAGAATCTGTCCACTATATTGAAAAATTCACCTAAAATTACGTTTACATATGAAAATAATCTCGTTCTAAGCTCGCCTAAAAATCAAACCGTTTACATATAGCCAATGAGATTATCAAATATGTAGTATTTGTTGTTGTATTACACATCTTTCACTCGCTGTCGGACATTTTTGTTTCTGTACCATTTTTATACTCTCGCAACAAAAGTTAAAAGTTGCTAAGAGAGTATTATAGTTTTGTTCACTTAACGGTTGTTTGTAAGTCATAAAACTAAACGTATTAGATATAGGGTTATATATTAAAATGATCAGAGCGACGAGATGAGTCAAAATCCGAATGTCTGTCTGTCCGTCTGTCCGTCCGTGCAACGGATAACTTGAGAAAAAATTGAGATATCTTGACGAAACTTGGCACACATGTTCCTTGAGACCGTGAGAGAGTTGCTTTTGAAAATTGGAAAAATTGGACTACTGCTACGCCCACAAAATGTCGAAAACACATAAGCCTAAATAAAGTTATAAAAGTAAAATTTGATACAAAGGAACGCCCTAGTAAGGGCCATATTTGGATTTAATTTTTTTGGGGAATTTGGCGTGGACCCGCCCACAAATAGGTTTTTTGTATATACCTCGCAAACGAATAAAGCTAGTAAACCAAACTTTCTCCAGTCGGTTCTCTTACGCAGCCCACAACACACTATGAAAATAGTTGTAATCGGATAATAACCACTTAGATATAAGTGTATGTTGATGATGAAAATGAGTGAAAGCGGTTCAGGTATTACCTCAGCCCTTATATACCATGTATGATGATTTTCGTTTTACTATTGGGCTTTATACCGAATATTTGGGTTAAATTATGTGTTATCTTAATAAAAATATTGCAATAAATTGCAAGAGTATAAAATGTTCGGTTGCACCCGAACTTAGCTTTTCCTTACATGTTACTGTTAAATTTAATGATTCTGGCGGTTTTTGTTACTCAAAGCACTTTAAGTTATTTACAAAATAACCTTAGGGTAGTGATGGTTTACAAAGCTTTGGTAGTTTCTCGTTTCGACTTCCTGATAATTTTGATATGTAATATATTATAATCTTCTTCTTGAATGAGTCCACAACGAAATTATCTACAACTTCAAAGCTATAACTGTCAACAGTGACGTGGGATACAAGACGCGAATGCGCTGACTGTTTGTTTCGAACTAACGGCGCGGGTGCTGTTTGCAGTGATATCAATACCATCGGCGTGAGCTAGCACCTGTACACTCTTATAGAAGATTTTACCTTCTCTGTTTAGCTCTGGAGCTCGTACTATTTTTGTCCACCATCAGGTTAAAGAAGTCATACAAAACCTCGTTTGGTATTGAACGGCTCGGAGGGGTCCTTCCCGATCCTGAGGGAGCTTTTGGTGTTGCTCAATGTCAGCTTATACATCGCGGCATAAAGGCAGCTCCTTTTCGTACTGTCGAAAGCAGCTTTAAAATCGACAAAGAGATGGTGTGTGTTGATCCTCTTTTCACGGGTCTTCACCAAGATTTGGCGCATGGTGAATATTTGGTCAGTTGTTGATTTTCCATGTGTAAAGCCACACTGATAAGGTCCAATCAGTTTGTTGACGGTGGGCTTTAGTCTTTCACATAGTACGCTCTATAGAACCTTATACAATTAGATTCCAATCGCCGGGCATGCTTTCTTCCGACCATACTTCGCAAAGAAGCTCATACATGAAACTTATCACTTATTCGCCGCCGTATTTGAATAGTTCGGCCGGCAATCCATCGGCCGTCGCCGCCTTGTTGTTCTTCAAGCGGGTAATTGCTACTCGAATTTCTTCATGGTCGGGTAATGGAACATTTGTTCTATCCTCATCGATTGGGAAATCGGGTACACCATCTCCTGGTGTTGTACTTTCACTGCCATTCAGCAGGTCGGAGAAGTGTTCCCTCCACAAACTTAGTGTACTCTGGTCATCAACAACTAGATCACCTCTAGAGTTCCTGCAGGAGAGTGCTCCGGTCTTTAAACCTTCTGTTGATCGCCGGATTTTTGTTAGAATTTTCGAGCACTACCCCTGTCGGCCAGCTTGTCAAGCTCTTCTCACCCATTTCGGTCTCTGTCCTTTTTTGTCTACAAATGCGTCTCGCACCCCTCTTCAGCTCTTTCCCATCCCGCTCGTGTTGCGGTCGATTGCAACACGAGGTAGGTAGGCAATCTGTTTTCTCGCCATTGCGAGACGACAATGCTCATCATACCAGCTGTTTTTTTACTTTTCCGAAAGTCAATGGTTTCGGATGCAGCCGTACGTAAGGAGCTTGATATGCAGTCCCACAGTTCTCTTATACCGAGTGCTCTCAAAGGGCAGGAGTGCAAGACGAGAAGGAAATCGTTCGGCTGTCGGTTGTGATTGCTGCTTTTCGTGGTTGCTTGAGTTTGTTGACGTACGCACTTTGCTGCACAAAGGTGAATGCGTATCTTAGCTGTTACAAGATAGTCCATCTATCACAACATGCTCGATCTGGTTGTCTGTGATTCGATCGGGGGACAACCAAGTAGCTTGATGTATTTTCTTATGCTGGAATCTAGTACAGACGACCATATTTCGGGCCCCAGCGAAGTCAATCAGCCTCAGCTCATTTGGCGCAGTTTCATTATGGATTTCCCCACCGTTGTGCCAAAGACAACTTCTTTACCCACCCACCAGCGCTCATGGGTGCATTCTAGGCGCTCATAGAAAGTATCATTGGTCACATCGTACTTCTCTTCCGTCGGGGCTTGGGCGCAAATTAGCGATATATTAAAGAATCTCGCTTTGATGCGGATTGTGGCTAGACGTTCATTCACCGGGGTAAATTGCAGTACTCGGCGACGAAGTCTCTCTCCCACCACAAATCCAACACCGAATTTTCGCTCCTTTATATGGCCGCTGTAATAGATGTCACAAGAACCCACCTTCTTCCGTCCTTGTCCCGTCCATCGCATTTCTTGGATGTCGGTGATGTCAGCCTTTACTCTTACGAGGACATCAACCAGCTGGGCAGAGGCACCTTCCCAATTAAGTGTTCGGACATTCTAGGTGCATGCCCTTAATTCATAGTCCTTTATACGTTTGCAGTGGGTGTCATCAAAATTGGGGTCTCTCAGCCAAGGCTGTTGTTTCCTTTTTTTTGGGTTTTTTTTATGTGGTGGGTCCCAAACCCTACGCACAACCGCATAAGCACGGTTCGTCTTCCCACATTATCTCTCCTCCAAACTGTAGTCTACCCAGAGGATACTTGGCCTAAAGCCGGAAGTCATGCTAGAGCTACATGCAAAAGAATCGTTCCTGGCCACTCCCAAGTGAATGACAGACACGAACTTTCCACAGTTACGTCAACTTCTACACATGGCCCCACCCTCCTATTATATTAAACAAAACTATTATATCCTTTGCAACATGTTGCGAGATTGTAATAAACATTATAACTCTGATAATATTTTTTTTTTTTCTTTGCAGAGCGTCATGGACTGAAGGAACCACGGAAAATAGAAGACATTCAATTGAAGATAATAGAAAGTTTCAGGGACTCTACTATTTTAAACCCAATGTATCAGAGGAGATCTTATCATTTTAGTCGCATGCTAGGAATACTTCCAGAATTAAGATCACTTAGTATGCAAGGTTTGCAAAGAATTTTTTATCTCAAAATTGAAGATCTAGTTCCGATACCATCAACGATTGACAAAATGTTTGTAGCTAGCTTGCCTTTTTAAAAAAAACTTACTCTTATAAATATATGTTGTACCTGTAAAAAATGTGCCAGAATAAGATTAAAATTATAGCTGTGAAAATTTAAAAACGTGAGTTTATTTTCTCAACCACTTTTAAAATAAAAATGTTAGGGTATATTTGGTGTAAATATACACCTCCCTACTTCATACGTCACTGTTGACAGTCATTACTTCAAAGTCGTAGATAATTTCGCAAACCTGGGAACCAGTATTAACAACACTAACAATGTCAGCCTCGAAATCCAGCACAGAATCACTCTTGCCAACAGGTGCTACTTTGGACTGAGTAGGCAATTGAAAAGTAAAGTCCTCCGACGAATCAAAATCAAACTCTACAAGTCGCTTATTCTTCCCGTTCTGCTTTATGGTGCAGAAGCTTGCACGATGTCAACATCAGATGAAACGACACTAGGAGTTTTCTAGAGGAAAATTTTGCGTAAGAATTATGGTTCTCAGGACATTGGCAACGGCGAATACCGCAGACGATGGAACGATGAGCTGTACGAGTTATACGACGACATTGACATAGTTCAGCGAATAAAAAGAGAACGGCTACGCTGGCTAGGTCATGTTGTCCGAATGGACGAAAACACTTCAGCTCTGAAAGTGTTCGATGCAGTCCCCGCCGGAGGAAGCCAAGGAAGGAGAAGGCCTCCACTCCGTTGGAGGGACCAGGTGGAGAGCGACCTGGTTACACTTGGGGGCCGAACTGCGAGAGAAAGAGAAGAGTGACGCGCTATCATCGATTCGGCTAAACGGTTCAACGCCAATCACATACATACACACACCCTCTTTAAACTTTGTATTTCTGATTGTAGTTACGCTTCACCATCAATGGTATTTCTAAATCCTATAGAAGAAAGACTACGGCTATGTGTATAAGCTTACTCAAGTGAGTAAAGTTTGTGGTTGCCATTCACTTGTGAGTGGCCAGGAACGATTCTTCTCCGCATGTTTCAAGCAGCCCACGACTTCTCATCAGCGTAATCCAAGAAGGGCAAGAAGAATGAAGAAGGTGGGATCTTGTGAAATCGAGACATTGGCACAATACATCGCCAAACGGTTTGAGGATGATGGACTTCGCTGGGTCCCGAAATATGATTGTCTGTTGTAGCAGACTTCTGCATAAGAAAATTTATCGAAAATCTCTCAAATTGATTATGTTGTAAAAGACGGAAGACATGTCTCCGGTGCGTACGCTCCGAGGAAAAAAATAAGACTCGGATCACTAATTTGTAGCAGCGAAGATACGGCAACGCCCTCTGTGCAGCAAAGAACTGCCGTCAACAAACTCATGGAAGGCTAAAGAGAGAGCTATATAGAGAAGGTACAATTTTCTATAAGAGTGTACAGCTTCTGTCGTATGTCAGATGATATTGACATCTATGGCCACTACGTCCGTAGTTATGCTTGTCAGTTATGACTTTGAAGTTAATAATTTCGTTCTAATACCGCAGACCTTGGAACGATGAGCTGTACGAATTAAGCGAATAAATATTCCGCGGTTAGGTTATGTTGTCCGAATGGTTGAAAACACTTTGTAAGTGTTCGATACAGTACCCGCCGGTGGAAGTAGAGGAAGACCGTTGGAAAGATTAGATCAGGTGCAGAGCGACCTGGTTTCCCATGTTATCACACAAGTCCATCCTCATCATGCACTCTGTGGTGATTTACAGCAAACACCGCATTTTAAAACTACAATATTGGATATTTTATATACGAAAAAACATTCTAAGAAATTAACGAAAACGAGTTATGCAAAGAGTTTCTTCACACTTACAGAATTGAATGATAAATTTTTTCTGTTGTTCTTGGTTTGTGTTTGCATTCATTTGTATTAATTTCCTTTAGGTAAAAAGCAATTTATTTTGTGCGGAAAGTGAAAAAGTGTTCTTGTTTGCAATATGTAAACACATTGTTGACATACTGAATTTTATACTTAGTCCTGCTATAAGCTCTCCTTATTTGCGGAGAACTCGGACAGCCACTTTTCACAAGTCTCTTTTGGATACAACTTTACACCACCAAGGGCGTTCGCCATGGACAAAAACAGGTGATAATCACTTGGCGCCATGTCCGGGCTATAGGTAAATGCGATAAAACCTCCCATCCGAGCTCCCTTAGCTCCTGACGAGTCATCAACGAAGTGTGTGGTCTGGCGTTGTCCTTGTGGAACACTACACCCTTCCTGTTGGAAGGAAAGTAGTTCAATAATTCCAATTTATCAAATATTCATTATCCACAGCGCACCCGGCCTTTAGATTCCTTTTGACAATATTCAGGGCATTCAATGCAAACAAATATTTAAAGGCACTTAAAAGAGGAAAATTGCAAACAATTTGTTATTTGTTATAAAGTTGAATATAATAACGAAAATCTTCATATATAGTATATGAGGGGTGAGGTAATTCCTGAACCGATTTCATTCATTTTCACCTGCAAGGTACACTATATCCAAGACTATACGCTCACTTAATTTTTCTAAGATATCTAACATATTAACCGATAAATATATGCGGAATAAAGCCCACCGTATTTTTGAAAAACCTATAATTAGATATATGGGAGCTAAGAGATGTTATGACCCGATTTTAATAATTTTTGGAACAGAGACACACTATTAGAAGAAAACAATTTCCTCTGAATTACTTTAAATTATCTGAGAGAATTACCCATATTTCCGGTTAAAATGTACCCTTAGGCGCTGAGTTCAACATTTTCGATATCTGAGGCCTTGAAAAGTTATAGTCCGCTTTTGAAATTTTTTTCACAAGTGAAGCAAGG
This sequence comes from Zeugodacus cucurbitae, assembly GCF_028554725.1. Taxonomy (NCBI): domain Eukaryota; kingdom Metazoa; phylum Arthropoda; class Insecta; order Diptera; family Tephritidae; genus Zeugodacus; species Zeugodacus cucurbitae. Next base: position 37,949,385 of record NC_071668.1, read on the forward strand.
GAGAGAACTGACTGCAAAAGGTTTGGTTTATATAGCTTCATTAGTTTGCGAGATATACAAATAACCGATTTGGGGGCAGGGCCACGCCCAGTTCTACAAAAAAAAATACATCCAAATATGCCCCTTCCTATTTTGATCCTTTGTTCCAAATTTTACTTTTATAACTTTATTTATAGCTTAGTTATGACAGTTTATGTGTTTTTGGTTTTCGCCATTTGATGGTAATGGTCCGATTTCACCTTTTTTTCAATACCAACCTGCTCAGGGTGTCTTGGAATACGTGCTCCAAGTTTCGTTAAGACATCTCAATTTTTACTAAAGTTATCCGTTGCATGGACAGACGGGCGGACGACGACAGACAGACATCCGGATTTCAACTCGTCTCGTCATCCTAATCATTTTGATATATATAACCTTATATCTAACTCGTTTAGTTTTATGACTTACAAACAACCGTTATGTGAACAAAACTGTAATACTCTCTTAGCAACTTTTGTTGCGAGAGTAAAAAAACGATGCCGCAAAATTTTGGCACATAAGCGAGAAAGGCACTTAAACGGGGAGGCACTTATGCGGAGATCACTGTAAAAACTGTTCGGTTCGATGTTCGGTTCATATCCCGTTAAAAGCGGCTGTTCGGTTCCAGTCTTGATACAAATCAGAGCATATTTCGAGAAGATAAGTATAAACTCAGAATAGACAAACGTAGCTATTGGCGTACATAATGCGAACGATCGTAAGTGGAAAATCAAAAATATTAAAGGACACAGCTTACCAATTATTAAAAGTCTGTGGGACAAGTCACATTAAGTTATTATTCAATCACAAAATTCAGGCTCGTTTTTTATAACTAAAATAAAATAAAAAAATTATAGCATACTTGCATTCCGTAATGCTAGGTATACGTTTACCTCTGCCAGCATTAGTAGCTATGACGGGCAAAGTGACGGAGGTAAAACTAAATGATTTAAAGCATTTCAAATAAATATAGCATATTGCATAAGTGACCTGCGCGAAATGCCTTACTGTTATGAATGTTGTTTGATGTTATGTATTACATTTCAGGTTTTAAGCTGTTTAAAGACAGTAAAGTTGAGGCTTTTATGATCTAATATATTTGTTTTAATAATAACATGAAGAAATTAGCACCAAAATGCATGTTTTATGAAAAAATGGAATACATTGGCCGAACACTGTTGTAGGAAAACAAAATGCTGCCTTGCCCAGTAAAGAGCTGCCACGAAACAAAGCAATTTTTAATTATCGATTATCACGAGATCGAAGAGTAATAGATAATTGTTTTGGTATTTTAACCACTCGATGGCGTATTCTGCAAAGGTCAAAGACTTTTCGCAGGTTGTTGGGAGTGCAGTACATTCAATAAATAGAACTCGTCGTTATGCATCTAATATCGCATTTTGTTTAGAGGTCTTTTTGACAGAGTATTTTGTAAACCAAGGGGCGGCTTCATTTCAAGAAAATTATGTTAGTGTATAGACATGTAAAGCCCTTCGAGGAAAAAAATCGCGCATGCTGCTGAATATTTTGAGTCTGTTATGTACTTGATTTATGATCTTTATATTTAAACTTGAAAAACAAATTAAAAAATAACTAAGTTCGGTTATTCCATTATTTTTAGACTGTATAAGTACCTAAAGGAAAGGACTCTAAAGAGTTTGTTTGATATACCTTTAGTAGTTTACGAGATATATACAAAAAACTTAGTAGTAGTTCTTTTGCACCTAATTTTACCTTAAAATCTTTGTTCATGGCTTAGTTCTGGCACTTTATATGATTTCGGGTTTCGCCATTTTGTGGTCCGATTTGTACCTTCCTATGGTTATAAGAAACACGCGAGTTACGTCGACGTCGATGCCAACCACTATCGGCATGACCGATATGAATGCAACTGCAATTCATAACATTCAACTACAAGTGGTTGCGCCAAAATAATAATAAGAAAAGAAATAATATATTTTGTATTAGAAAATAGAACTCAGCTTAAGAAAATATTAGAAATAAAAGATCAGAAGAATTTTGACTATCAACCAGGAAAGTCACGTCTTTGCATTTACAAACGTTAAACTAAAGTTTAACGTAGAAAAAGAATTATTGAACCGAAGTAATTATTAAACTAACTATAAATTTAACTAATATTGAACCGAAGTTCAATAGTTCATAAACATAACTGGCGCAGTCGACGGAACTTTGTCCTTAGACAAAGAAGAAGAACTCAAACGCTAAATCGGAAAAGTGAAAGTGAAAGTGCGAAAACAAAATAAAAACAAAAATAAAAATTTAACTCAAACGCCAAATCGGAAAAGTGAAAATGTGAAAACAAAAATAAAAATTGAACTCAAACGCTAATCGAACAAGTGAAATAATTGAGAAAAGGTGAAATTTAAATTTATTTAATCGGCGATTTTCTACGAGAAGGGCAAGGATATTAAAAAAAAAAATGGTGTTGCGAAATTGAAATCAAAGGCGAAAATTAAATCGTTATTCGCTACATTTGTACAGCAAGAAATTGTTTTGTCGACAATTTAATGAGTCTCAGAGGTAATGTCGCATTGCATATTGCCTCAGGAATAATTACTTTTAACCGATTGCCACATAAACATAACTGTATACTTTGAATAAGCAAACACAACACAACACAACTGGCTTAACAACACAGAAACTTGCTTAAATTGAAGTAACAACAACAAAAACAAAAACTATGGCATCCAACAACCAAGACCTAAACCTGATATCAGCATCGGACCTCCTTAAGGAAGCTGCGAAAATCAGAGAGTTTAGAGGCGACGGGAACTGTGACATCTCTTCATTCATTAGAGAGGTGCAACTGATCCTGCCCTTGTTCAACGAGAACCAACCGGCCAAAAATTATGTGTGGGAGAGACACATAAAGACCAAGATCCAAGGAGAGGCGCTCCAGATAATACGAACACTAAACAGCGACTCATCGTGGGACGAAGTGAAGACAGAACTGATACGGAACTTCGGATTAAGAGAAAGCTATCACCAACTCTTCCACCAGGCCATCACAACCAGGCAGTATAATGTAAGTCATTATTATTACAATTTAAAAAACATAACTCTAAGTATAATTTAGACGAAAATAAGCCGACAGAATTTTCTCCTAAGACAAACGAATCATTAATATTAAAAACATTTTTAAATAATATTCCGCCTCATTTATCGGCAATAATTTACGGTAGGAACATTAACCCATTAAGGGAAGCATTTTACATACTAGAAGAAACAGGACTTACTAATAGAAGTCAATATGGTCAAGTAGGAAATGAAAGAAAAAATCAAAGACCTGGGGGTCATAACGAAACAAATCATTGGTTTTATAATATCAACAATTCTAACAATAAATTCAAAAACGAAAGAACAAGGACGAATCCTAGACAAGGAAATACAGAACAAACACGATTAAACTGTAATCGTTTCAATAATCAAAACCAAAGTAATAACACAGCAAGGTCATTCAGACGGACTTACCAAAACCATAACAATTATAACGGTGCAAGATGTAACTATAGGAATGAAATTCCAATTGAAATAGACCATATAAACCAAGAAGAAAATTTTCCTTGGACCATACCAAAACTACCTTCCGTTAGTAGAATTAACAACAAAAATGAAAAGATTACATGCCTAATTGACTCAAGCTCTACTACATCCCTTATTGACAATAGAAAATTAATCAAGTATAAAAGAATACTATTAAATAACTCAATAAAAACCCGGTCATTTATTAGTGAAGCACTAATCAAATGGAAAATAATAACAAGTTTACCCCTCGAATATAATTTTGACGCAAATATGTCATGGAAATTAACTGACCTACATAATAAAGGATTCGATGCAATCCTTGGGCAAAGCATATTAAAACCATTACAAGCAGTTATTGATATGAGAAACGATACCTTAACAATTAATAACGAAGTGATAAAATTTATGAATTCTTGCCCATATAATTTTAATGAAATTTACCAATTGGAAAGTACGGAAAATAGGGATTTACAAATTGAGCAATTTACAACAAATCTAAATAAAGAAGAGAAATTTTTAGTTACTAAGTTAATAAAAAATTACAAAAAACTATTTTATAAAGAAGGAGATGACCTTACTAGTACACCAGCTATTGAACACGAGATAGTGACCACGATGGACACTCCAGTATATTCGAAAATTTACAGATACCCACAGGTACACAAAGATGAGATAACTAAACAAATTAAGGAAATGTTAATACAAGGAATCATAAGAAATAGCAATTCCCCTTCCAATAGTCCTTTATGGATAGTATCAACAAAATCAGAAAACTCCCAAACAAAGAAATGGCGGATCGTGATAGACTACAGAAAACTAAATGATATCACAATCGATGACCAATTCCCAATTCCAAACATTGATAATATATTAGAAAAATTATGAAGAGTTGTATACTTTACGACACTCGATCTCGCAAAAGGATTCCACCAAATCTTAGTAAAAGAGGAAGATAGAAAGAAAACCGCTTTTTCCACCCCTTTTGGTCATTACGAATACGTTAGATTGCCATTCGGTCTCAAAAACACCCCATCAACCTTTCAAAGGCTGATGAATTGAGTTCTTAGAGAACACTAAAATGAAATATGCGTAGTATACATGGATGACATTCTCGTTTTCAGTACAACATTAGAAGAGCATATACAAAGTCTAACAAAAATTTTCGATGCACTAAAGAAGCATTACCTTAAGGTACAATTTGACAAGTGCAATTTTTGTGCCAAAGAAACACAATTTCTAGGCCACGTTTTAACACCTGAAGGAGATAAACCGAATTTTGAGAAGATAAATAAAATACAAGATCTAAAATTACCAAAAACAACAAGACAAATAAAGTCTTTTCTAGGAGCTACGGGATACTATCGAAATGCCTTACTGTTATGAATGTTGCATAATACATTTCAGGTTTTAAGCTGTTTAAAGACAGTAAAGTTGAGGCTTTTATGATCTAATATATTTGTTTTAATAATAACATGAAGAAATTAGCACCAAAATGCATGTTTTATGAAAAAATGGAATACATTGGCCGAACACTGTTGTAGGAAAACAAAATGCTGCCTTGCCCAGTAAAGAGCTGCCACGAAACAAAGCAATTTTTAATTATCGATTATCACGAGATCGAAGAGTAATAGATAATTGTTTTGGTATTTTAACCACTCGATGGCGTATTCTGCAAAGGTCAAAGACTTTTCGCAGGTTGTTGGGAGTGCAGTACATTCAATAAATAGAACTCGTCGTTATGCATCTAATATCGCATTTTGTTTAGAGGTCTTTTTGACAGAGTATTTTGTAAACCAAGGGGCGGCTTCATTTCAAGAAAATTATGTTAGTGTATAGACATGTAAAGCCCTTCGAGGAAAAAAATCGCGCATGCTGCTGAATATTTTGAGTCTGTTATGTACTTGATTTATGATCTTTATATTTAAACTTGAAAAACAAATTAAAAAATAACTAAGTTCGGTTATTCCATTATTTTTAGACTGTATAAGTACCTAAAGGAAAGGACTCTAAAGAGTTTGTTTGATATACCTTTAGTAGTTTACGAGATATATACAAAAAACTTAGTAGTAGTTCTTTTGCACCTAATTTTACCTTAAAATCTTTGTTCATGGCTTAGTTCTGGCACTTTATATGATTTCGGGTTTCGCCATTTTGTGGTCCGATTTGTACCTTCCTATGGTTATAAGAAACACGCGAGTTACGTCGACGTCGATGCCAACCACTATCGGCATGACCGATATGAATGCAACTGCAATTCATAACATTCAACTACAAGTGGTTGCGCCGAAATAATAATAAGAAAAGAAATAATATATTTTGTATTAGAAAATAGAACTCAGCTTAAGAAAATATTAGAAATAAAAGATCAGAAGAATTTTGACTATCAACCAGGAAAGTCACGTCTTTGCATTTACAAACGTTAAACTAAAGTTTAACGTAGAAAAAGAATTATTGAACCGAAGTAATTATTAAGCTAACTATAAATTTAACTAATATTGAACCGAAGTTCAATAGTTCATAAACATAACTGGCGCAGTCGACGGAACTTTGTCCTTAGACAAAGAAGAAGAACTCAAACGCTAAATCGGAAAAGTGAAAGTGAAAGTGCGAAAACAAAATAAAAGCAAAAATAAAAATTTAACTCAAACGCCAAATCGGAAAAGTGAAAATGTGAAAACAAAAATAAAAATTGAACTCAAACGCTAATCGAACAAGTGAAATAATTGAGAAAAGGTGAAATTTAAATTTATTTAATCGGCGATTTTCTACGAGAAGGGCAAGGATGCATCAAATGCGAAAATTAAATCGTTATTCGCTACATTTGTACAGCAAGAAATTGTTTTGTTGACAATTTAATGAGTCTCAGAGGTAATGTCGCATTGCATATTGCCTCAGGAATAATTACTTTTAACCGATTGCCACATAAACATAACTGTATACTTTGAATAAGCAAACACAACACAACACAACTGGCTTAACAACACAGAAACTTGCTTAAATTGAAGTAACAACAACAAAAACAAAAACTATGGCATCCAACAACCAAGACCTAAACCTGATATCAGCATCGGACCTCCTTAAGGAAGCTGCGAAAATCAGAGAGTTTAGAGGCGACGGGAACTGTGACATCTCTTCATTCATTAGAGAGGTGCAACTGATCCTGCCCTTGTTCAACGAGAACCAACCGGCCAAAAATTATGTGTGGGAGAGACACATAAAGACCAAGATCCAAGGAGAGGCGCTCCAGATAATACGAACACTAAACAGCGACTCATCGTGGGACGAAGTGAAGACAGAACTGATACGGAACTTCGGATTAAGAGAAAGCTATCACCAACTCTTCCACCAGGCCATCACAACCAGGCAGTATAATGTAAGTCATTATTATTACAATTTAAAAAACATAACTCTAAGTATAATTTAGACGAAAATAAGCCGACAGAATTTTCTCCTAAGACAAACGAATCATTAATATTAAAAACATTTTTAAATAATATTCCGCCTCATTTATCGGCAATAATTTACGGTAGGAACATTAACCCATTAAGGGAAGCATTTTACATACTAGAAGAAACAGGACTTACTAATAGAAGTCAATATGGTCAAGTAGGAAATGAAAGAAAAAATCAAAGGGTCATAACGAAACAAATCATTGGTTTTATAATATCAACAATTCTAACAATAAATTCAAAAACGAAAGAACAAGGACGAATCCTAGACAAGGAAATACAGAACAAACACGATTAAACTGTAATCGTTTCAATAATCAAAACCAAAGTAATAACACAGCAAGGTCATTCAGACGGACTTACCAAAACCATAACAATTATAACGGTGCAAGACGTAACTATAGGAATGAAATTCCAATTGAAATAGACCATATAAACCAAGAAGAAAATTTTCCTTGGACCATACCAAAACTACCTTCCGTTAGTAGAATTATCAACAAAAATGAAAAGATTACATGCCTAATTGACTCAAGCTCTACTACATCCCTTATTGACAATAGAAAATTAATCAAGTATAAAAGAATACTATTAAATAACTCAATAAAAACCCGGTCATTTATTAGTGAAGCACTAATCAAATGGAAAATAATAACAAGTTTACCCCTCGAATATAATTTTGACGCAAATATGTCATGGAAATTAACTGACCTACATAATAAAGGATTCGATGCAATCCTTGGGCAAAGCATATTAAAACCATTACAAGCAGTTATTGATATGAGAAACGATACCTTAACAATTAATAACGAAGTGATAAAATTTATGAATTCTTGCCCATATAATTTTAATGAAATTTACCAATTGGAAAGTACGGAAAATAGGGATTTACAAATTGAGCAATTTACAACAAATCTAAATAAAGAAGAGAAATTTTTAGTTACTAAGTTAATAAAAAATTACAAAAAACTATTTTATAAAGAAGGAGATGACCTTACTAGTACACCAGCTATTGAACACGAGATAGTGACCACGATGGACACTCCAGTATATTCGAAAATTTACAGATACCCACAGGTACACAAAGATGAGATAACTAAACAAATTAAGGAAATGTTAATACAAGGAATCATAAGAAATAGCAATTCCCCTTCCAATAGTCCTTTATGGATAGTATCAACAAAATCAGAAAACTCCCAAACAAAGAAATGGCGGATCGTGATAGACTACAGAAAACTAAATGATATCACAATCGATGACCAATTCCCAATTCCAAACATTGATAATATATTAGAAAAATTATGAAGAGTTGTATACTTTACGACACTCGATCTCGCAAAAGGATTCCACCAATCTTAGTAAAAGAGGAAGATAGAAAGAAAACCGCTTTTTCCACCCCTTTTGGTCATTACGAATACGTTAGATTGCCATTCGGTCTCAAAAACACCCCATCAACCTTTCAAAGGCTGATGAATTGAGTTCTTAGAGAACACTAAAATGAAATATGCGTAGTATACATGGATGACATTCTCGTTTTCAGTACAACATTAGAAGAGCATATACAAAGTCTAACAAAAATTTTCAATGCACTAAAGAAGCATTACCTTAAGGTACAATTTGACAAGTGCAATTTTTGTGCCAAAGAAACACAATTTCTAGGCCACGTTTTAACACCTGAAGGAGATAAACCGAATTTTGAGAAGATAAATAAAATACAAGATCTAAAATTACTAAAAACAACAAGACAAATAAAGTCTTTTCTAGGAGCTACGGGATACTATCGAAATGCCTTACTGTTATGAATGTTGCATAATACATTTCAGGTTTTAAGCTGTTTAAAGACAGTAAAGTTGAGGCTTTTATGATCTAATATATTTGTTTTAATAATAACATGAAGAAATTAGCACCAAAATGCATGTTTTATGAAAAAATGGAAAACATTGGCCGAACACTGTTGTAGGAAAACAAAATGCTGCCTTGCTCCAGTAAAGAGCTGCCACGAAACAAAGCAATTTTCAATTATCGATTATCACGAGCTCGAAGAGTAATAGATAATTGTTTTGGTATTTTAACCACTCGATGGCGTATTCTGCAAAAGGTCAAAGACTTTTCGCAGGTTGTTGGGAGTGCAGTACATTCAATAAATAGAACTCGTCGTTATGCATCTAATATCGCATTTTGTTTAGAGGTCTTTTTGACAGAGTATTTTGTAAACCAAGGGGCGGTTTCATTTCAAGAAAGTTATGTTAGTGTATAGACATGTAAAGCCCTTCGAGGAAAAAAATCGCGCATGCTGCTGAATATTTTGAGTCTGTTATGTACTTGATTTATGATCTTTATATTTAAACTTGAAAAACAAATTAAAAAATAACTAAGTTCGGTTATTCCATTATTTTTAGACTGTATAAGTAAGTACCTAAAGGAAAGGACTCTAAAGAGTTTGGTTGATATACCTTTAGTAGTTTACGAGATATATACAAAAAACTTAGTAGGGGGTGTTCTTTTGCACCTAATTTTACCTTAAAATCTTTGTTCATGGCTTAGTTATGGCACTTTATATGATTTCGGGTTTCGCCATTTTGTGGTCCGATTTCTACCTTCCTATGGTTATAAGAAACACGCGAGTTACGTCGACGTCGATGCCAACCACTATCGGCAGGACCGATATGAATGCAACTGCAATTCATAACATTCAACTACAAGTGGTTGCGCCAAAATAATAATAAGAAAAGAAAAAATATATTTTGTATTAGAAAATAGAACTTAGCTTAAGAAAATATTGGAAATAAAAGATCAGAAGAATTTTGACTATCAACCAGGAAAGTCACGTCTTTGCATTTACAAACGTTAAACTAAAGTTTAACGTAGAAAAAGAATTATTGAACCGAAGTTGAATATACGGATAAAATATTAAATTTATGAACTCGGGGTTCATTTTATTCATTTTTTATTTTTAGACTGTATAAGTAAGTACCTAAAGGAAAGGACTCTACAGAGTTTGGTTGATATACCTTTAGTAGTTTACGAGGTATACACAAAAAACTTAGTAGGGGTGTTCTTTTGCACCTAATTTTACCTTAAAATCTTTGTTCATGGCTTAGTTATGGCACTTTATATGATTTCAGGTTTCGCCATTTTGTGGTCCGATTTCTACCTTCCTATGGTGATAAGAAACACGCGAATTACGTCGACGTCGATGCCAACCACCATCGGCATGACCGATATGAATGCAACTGCAATTCATAACATTCAACTACAAGTGGTTGCGCCGAAATAATAATAAGAAAAGAAATAATATATTTTGTATTAGAAAATAGAACTCAGCTTAAGAAAATATTAGAAATAAAAGATCAGAAGAATTTTGACTATCAACCAGGAAAGTCACGTCTTTGCATTTACAAACGTTAAACTAAAGTTTAACGTAGAAAAAGAATTATTGAACCGAAGTAATTATTAAGCTAACTATAAATTTAACTAATATTGAACCGAAGTTCAATAGTTCATAAACATAACTGGCGCAGTCGACGGAACTTTGTCCTTAGACAAAGAAGAAGAACTCAAACGCTAAATCGGAAAAGTGAAAGTGAAAGTGCGAAAACAAAATAAAAACAAAAATAAAAATTTAACTCAAACGCCAAATCGGAAAAGTGAAAATGTGAAAACAAAAATAAAAATTGAACTCAAACGCTAATCGAACAAGTGAAATAATTGAGAAAAGGTGAAATTTAAATTTATTTAATCGGCGATTTTCTACGAGAAGGGCAAGGATGCATCAAATGCGAAAATTAAATCGTTATTCGCTACATTTGTACAGCAAGAAATTGTTTTGTTGACAATTTAATGAGTCTCAGAGGTAATGTCGCATTGCATATTGCCTCAGGAATAATTACTTTTAACCGATTGCCACATAAACATAACTGTATACTTTGAATAAGCAAACACAACACAACACAACTGGCTTAACAACACAGAAACTTGCTTAAATTGAAGTAACAACAACAAAAACAAAAACTATGGCATCCAACAACCAAGACCTAAACCTGATATCAGCATCGGACCTCCTTAAGGAAGCTGCGAAAATCAGAGAGTTTAGAGGCGACGGGAACTGTGACATCTCTTCATTCATTAGAGAGGTGCAACTGATCCTGCCCTTGTTCAACGAGAACCAACCGGCCAAAAATTATGTGTGGGAGAGACACATAAAGACCAAGATCCAAGGAGAGGCGCTCCAGATAATACGAACACTAAACAGCGACTCATCGTGGGACGAAGTGAAGACAGAACTGATACGGAACTTCGGATTAAGAGAAAGCTATCACCAACTCTTCCACCAGGCCATCACAACCAGGCAGTATAATGTAAGTCATTATTATTACAATTTAAAAAACATAACTCTAAGTATAATTTAGACGAAAATAAGCCGACAGAATTTTCTCCTAAGACAAACGAATCATTAATATTAAAAACATTTTTAAATAATATTCCGCCTCATTTATCGGCAATAATTTACGGTAGGAACATTAACCCATTAAGGGAAGCATTTTACATACTAGAAGAAACAGGACTTACTAATAGAAGTCAATATGGTCAAGTAGGAAATGAAAGAAAAAATCAAAGACCTGGGGGTCATAACGAAACAAATCATTGGTTTTATAATATCAACAATTCTAACAATAAATTCAAAAACGAAAGAACAAGGACGAATCCTAGACAAGGAAATACAGAACAAACACGATTAAACTGTAATCGTTTCAATAATCAAAACCAAAGTAATAACACAGCAAGGTCATTCAGACGGACTTACCAAAACCATAACAATTATAACGGTGCAAGACGTAACTATAGGAATGAAATTCCAATTGAAATAGACCATATAAACCAAGAAGAAAATTTTCCTTGGACCATACCAAAACTACCTTCCGTTAGTAGAATTATCAACAAAAATGAAAAGATTACATGCCTAATTGACTCAAGCTCTACTACATCCCTTATTGACAATAGAAAATTAATCAAGTATAAAAGAATACTATTAAATAACTCAATAAAAACCCGGTCATTTATTAGTGAAGCACTAATCAAATGGAAAATAATAACAAGTTTACCCCTCGAATATAATTTTGACGCAAATATGTCATGGAAATTAACTGACCTACATAATAAAGGATTCGATGCAATCCTTGGGCAAAGCATATTAAAACCATTACAAGCAGTTATTGATATGAGAAACGATACCTTAACAATTAATAACGAAGTGATAAAATTTATGAATTCTTGCCCATATAATTTTAATGAAATTTACCAATTGGAAAGTACGGAAAATAGGGATTTACAAATTGAGCAATTTACAACAAATCTAAATAAAGAAGAGAAATTTTTAGTTACTAAGTTAATAAAAAATTACAAAAAACTATTTTATAAAGAAGGAGATGACCTTACTAGTACACCAGCTATTGAACACGAGATAGTGACCACGATGGACACTCCAGTATATTCGAAAATTTACAGATACCCACAGGTACACAAAGATGAGATAACTAAACAAATTAAGGAAATGTTAATACAAGGAATCATAAGAAATAGCAATTCCCCTTCCAATAGTCCTTTATGGATAGTATCAACAAAATCAGAAAACTCCCAAACAAAGAAATGGCGGATCGTGATAGACTACAGAAAACTAAATGATATCACAATCGATGACCAATTCCCAATTCCAAACATTGATAATATATTAGAAAAATTATGAAGAGTTGTATACTTTACGACACTCGATCTCGCAAAAGGATTCCACCAATCTTAGTAAAAGAGGAAGATAGAAAGAAAACCGCTTTTTCCACCCCTTTTGGTCATTACGAATACGTTAGATTGCCATTCGGTCTCAAAAACACCCCATCAACCTTTCAAAGGCTGATGAATTGAGTTCTTAGAGAACACTAAAATGAAATATGCGTAGTATACATGGATGACATTCTCGTTTTCAGTACAACATTAGAAGAGCATATACAAAGTCTAACAAAAATTTTCAATGCACTAAAGAAGCATTACCTTAAGGTACAATTTGACAAGTGCAATTTTTGTGCCAAAGAAACACAATTTCTAGGCCACGTTTTAACACCTGAAGGAGATAAACCGAATTTTGAGAAGATAAATAAAATACAAGATCTAAAATTACTAAAAACAACAAGACAAATAAAGTCTTTTCTAGGAGCTACGGGATACTATCGAAATGCCTTACTGTTATGAATGTTGCATAATACATTTCAGGTTTTAAGCTGTTTAAAGACAGTAAAGTTGAGGCTTTTATGATCTAATATATTTGTTTTAATAATAACATGAAGAAATTAGCACCAAAATGCATGTTTTATGAAAAAATGGAAAACATTGGCCGAACACTGTTGTAGGAAAACAAAATGCTGCCTTGCTCCAGTAAAGAGCTGCCACGAAACAAAGCAATTTTCAATTATCGATTATCACGAGCTCGAAGAGTAATAGATAATTGTTTTGGTATTTTAACCACTCGATGGCGTATTCTGCAAAAGGTCAAAGACTTTTCGCAGGTTGTTGGGAGTGCAGTACATTCAATAAATAGAACTCGTCGTTATGCATCTAATATCGCATTTTGTTTAGAGGTCTTTTTGACAGAGTATTTTGTAAACCAAGGGGCGGTTTCATTTCAAGAAAGTTATGTTAGTGTATAGACATGTAAAGCCCTTCGAGGAAAAAAATCGCGCATGCTGCTGAATATTTTGAGTCTGTTATGTACTTGATTTATGATCTTTATATTTAAACTTGAAAAACAAATTAAAAAATAACTAAGTTCGGTTATTCCATTATTTTTAGACTGTATAAGTAAGTACCTAAAGGAAAGGACTCTAAAGAGTTTGGTTGATATACCTTTAGTAGTTTACGAGATATATACAAAAAACTTAGTAGGGGGTGTTCTTTTGCACCTAATTTTACCTTAAAATCTTTGTTCATGGCTTAGTTATGGCACTTTATATGATTTCGGGTTTCGCCATTTTGTGGTCCGATTTCTACCTTCCTATGGTTATAAGAAACACGCGAGTTACGTCGACGTCGATGCCAACCACTATCGGCAGGACCGATATGAATGCAACTGCAATTCATAACATTCAACTACAAGTGGTTGCGCCAAAATAATAATAAGAAAAGAAAAAATATATTTTGTATTAGAAAATAGAACTTAGCTTAAGAAAATATTGGAAATAAAAGATCAGAAGAATTTTGACTATCAACCAGGAAAGTCACGTCTTTGCATTTACAAACGTTAAACTAAAGTTTAACGTAGAAAAAGAATTATTGAACCGAAGTTGAATATACGGATAAAATATTAAATTTATGAACTCGGGGTTCATTTTATTCATTTTTTATTTTTAGACTGTATAAGTAAGTACCTAAAGGAAAGGACTCTACAGAGTTTGGTTGATATACCTTTAGTAGTTTACGAGGTATACACAAAAAACTTAGTAGGGGTGTTCTTTTGCACCTAATTTTACCTTAAAATCTTTGTTCATGGCTTAGTTATGGCACTTTATATGATTTCAGGTTTCGCCATTTTGTGGTCCGATTTCTACCTTCCTATGGTGATAAGAAACACGCGAATTACGTCGACGTCGATGCCAACCACCATCGGCATGACCGATATGAATGCAACTGCAATTCATAACATTCAACTACAAGTGGTTGCGCCAAAACAATAATAAGAAAATAAATAATATATTTTGTATTAGAAAATACCGACGCCAAATCGGAAAAGTGAAAAGGTGAAAACAAAAATAAAAATTGAACTCAAACGCTAATCGAATAAGTGAAATAATTGAGAAAAGGTGAAATTTAAATTTATTTAATCGGCGATTTTCTACGAGAAGGGCAAGGATATTTAAAAAAAAACTGGTGTTGCGAAATTGAAATCAAAGGCGAAAATTAAATCGTTATTCGCTACATTTGTTACAGCAAGAAATTGTTTTGTCGACAATTTAATGAGTCTCAGCGGTATTGTCGCATTGCATATTGCCTCAAATTCCTTTCCTCAGGAATAATTACTTTTAACCTAAAAACAGATTGCCACATAAACATAACTGTATACTTTGAATAAGCAAACACAACACAACACAACTGGCTTAACAACACAGAAACTCGTTTAAATTGAAGTAACAACAACAAAAACAAAAACTATGGCATCTAACAACCAAGACCTAAACCTGATATCAGCATCGGACCTCCTTAAGGAAGCTGCGAAAATCATAGAGTTTAGAGGCGACGGGAACTGTGACATCTCTTCATACATTAGAGAGGTGCAACTGATCCTGCCCTTGTTCAACGAGAACCAACCGGCCAAAAATTATGTGTGGGAGAGACACATAAAGACCAAGATCCAAGGAGAGGCGCTCCAGATAATACGAACACTAAACAGCGACTCATCGTGGGACGAAGTGAAGACAGAACTGTTACGGAACTTCGGATTAAAAGAAAGCTATCACCAACTCTTCCACTAGGCCATCACAACCAGGCAGTATAATGTAAGTCATTATTATTACAATTTAAAAAACATAACTCTAAGTATAATTTAGACGAAAATAAGCCGACAGAATTTTCTCCTAAGACAAACGAATCATTAATATTAAAAACATTTTTAAATAATATTCCGCCTCATTTATCGGCAATAATTTACGGTAGGAACATTAACTCATTAAGGGAAGCATTTTACATACTAGAAGAAACAGGACTTACTAATAGAAGTCAATATAGTCAAGTAGGAAATGAAAGAAAGAATCAAAGACCTGGGGGTCATAACGAAACAAATCATTGGTTTTATAATATCAACAATTCTAACAATAAATTCAAAAACGAAAGAACAAGGACGAATCCTAGACAAGGAAATACAGAACAAACACGATTAAACTGTAATCGTTTCAATAATCAAAACCAAAGTAATAACACAGCAAGGTCATTCAGACGGACTTACCAAAACCATAACAATTATAACGGTGCAAGACGTAACTATAGGAATGAAATTCCAATTGAAATAGACCATATAAACCAAGAAGAAAATTTTCCTTGGACCATACCAAAACTACCTTCCGTTAGTAGAATTATCAACAAAAATGAAAAGATTACATGCCTAATTGACTCAAGCTCTACTACATCCCTTATTGACAATAGAAAATTAATCAAGTATAAAAGAATACTATTAAATAACTCAATAAAAACCCGGTCATTTATTAGTGAAGCACTAATCAAATGGAAAATAATAACAAGTTTACCCCTCGAATATAATTTTGACGCAAATATGTCATGGAAATTAACTGACCTACATAATAAAGGATTCGATGCAATCCTTGGGCAAAGCATATTAAAACCATTACAAGCAGTTATTGATATGAGAAACGATACCTTAACAATTAATAACGAAGTGATAAAATTTATGAATTCTTGCCCATATAATTTTAATGAAATTTACCAATTGGAAAGTACGGAAAATAGGGATTTACAAATTGAGCAATTTACAACAAATCTAAATAAAGAAGAGAAATTTTTAGTTACTAAGTTAATAAAAAATTACAAAAAACTATTTTATAAAGAAGGAGATGACCTTACTAGTACACTAGCTATTGAACACGAGATAGTGACCACGATGGACACTCCAGTATATTCGAAAATTTACAGATACCCACAGGTACACAAAGATGAGATAACTAAACAAATTAAGGAAATGTTAATACAAGGAATCATAAGAAATCGCAATTCCCCTTCCAATAGTCCTTTATGGATAGTATCAACAAAATCAGAAAACTCCCAAACAAAGAAATGGCGGATCGTGATAGACTACAGAAAACTAAATGATATCACAATCGATGACCAATTCCCAATTCCAAACATTGATAATATATTAGAAAAATTATGAAGAGTTGTATACTTTACGACACTCGATCTCGCAAAAGGATTCCACCAATCTTAGTAAAAGAGGAAGATAGAAAGAAAACCGCTTTTTCCACCCCTTTTGGTCATTACGAATACGTTAGATTGCCATTCGGTCTCAAAAACACCCCATCAACCTTTCAAAGGCTGATGAATTGAGTTCTTAGAGAACACTAAAATGAAATATGCGTAGTATACATGGATGACATTCTCGTTTTCAGTACAACATTAGAAGAGCATATACAAAGTCTAACAAAAATTTTCAATGCACTAAAGAAGCATTACCTTAAGGTACAATTTGACAAGTGCAATTTTTGTGCCAAAGAAACACAATTTCTAGGCCACGTTTTAACACCTGAAGGAGATAAACCGAATTTTGAGAAGATAAATAAAATACAAGATCTAAAATTACTAAAAACAACAAGACAAATAAAGTCTTTTCTAGGAGCTACGGGATACTATCGAAATGCCTTACTGTTATGAATGTTGCATAATACATTTCAGGTTTTAAGCTGTTTAAAGACAGTAAAGTTGAGGCTTTTATGATCTAATATATTTGTTTTAATAATAACATGAAGAAATTAGCACCAAAATGCATGTTTTATGAAAAAATGGAAAACATTGGCCGAACACTGTTGTAGGAAAACAAAATGCTGCCTTGCTCCAGTAAAGAGCTGCCACGAAACAAAGCAATTTTCAATTATCGATTATCACGAGCTCGAAGAGTAATAGATAATTGTTTTGGTATTTTAACCACTCGATGGCGTATTCTGCAAAAGGTCAAAGACTTTTCGCAGGTTGTTGGGAGTGCAGTACATTCAATAAATAGAACTCGTCGTTATGCATCTAATATCGCATTTTGTTTAGAGGTCTTTTTGACAGAGTATTTTGTAAACCAAGGGGCGGTTTCATTTCAAGAAAGTTATGTTAGTGTATAGACATGTAAAGCCCTTCGAGGAAAAAAATCGCGCATGCTGCTGAATATTTTGAGTCTGTTATGTACTTGATTTATGATCTTTATATTTAAACTTGAAAAACAAATTAAAAAATAACTAAGTTCGGTTATTCCATTATTTTTAGACTGTATAAGTAAGTACCTAAAGGAAAGGACTCTAAAGAGTTTGGTTGATATACCTTTAGTAGTTTACGAGATATATACAAAAAACTTAGTAGGGGGTGTTCTTTTGCACCTAATTTTACCTTAAAATCTTTGTTCATGGCTTAGTTATGGCACTTTATATGATTTCGGGTTTCGCCATTTTGTGGTCCGATTTCTACCTTCCTATGGTTATAAGAAACACGCGAGTTACGTCGACGTCGATGCCAACCACTATCGGCAGGACCGATATGAATGCAACTGCAATTCATAACATTCAACTACAAGTGGTTGCGCCAAAATAATAATAAGAAAAGAAAAAATATATTTTGTATTAGAAAATAGAACTTAGCTTAAGAAAATATTGGAAATAAAAGATCAGAAGAATTTTGACTATCAACCAGGAAAGTCACGTCTTTGCATTTACAAACGTTAAACTAAAGTTTAACGTAGAAAAAGAATTATTGAACCGAAGTTGAATATACGGATAAAATATTAAGCTAACTATGAATTTAACTAATATTGAACCGAAGTGCAATATACGGATAAAATATTAAATTTATGAACTCGGGGTTCATTTTATTCATTTTTTATTTTTAGACTGTATAAGTAAGTACCTAAAGGAAAGGACTCTACAGAGTTTGGTTGATATACCTTTAGTAGTTTACGAGGTATACACAAAAAACTTAGTAGGGGTGTTCTTTTGCACCTAATTTTACCTTAAAATCTTTGTTCATGGCTTAGTTATGGCACTTTATATGATTTCAGGTTTCGCCATTTTGTGGTCCGATTTCTACCTTCCTATGGTGATAAGAAACACGCGAATTACGTCGACGTCGATGCCAACCACCATCGGCATGACCGATATGAATGCAACTGCAATTCATAACATTCAACTACAAGTGGTTGCGCCAAAACAATAATAAGAAAATAAATAATATATTTTGTATTAGAAAATACCGACGCCAAATCGGAAAAGTGAAAAGGTGAAAACAAAAATAAAAATTGAACTCAAACGCTAATCGAATAAGTGAAATAATTGAGAAAAGGTGAAATTTAAATTTATTTAATCGGCGATTTTCTACGAGAAGGGCAAGGATATTTAAAAAAAAACTGGTGTTGCGAAATTGAAATCAAAGGCGAAAATTAAATCGTTATTCGCTACATTTGTTACAGCAAGAAATTGTTTTGTCGACAATTTAATGAGTCTCAGCGGTATTGTCGCATTGCATATTGCCTCAAATTCCTTTCCTCAGGAATAATTACTTTTAACCTAAAAACAGATTGCCACATAAACATAACTGTATACTTTGAATAAGCAAACACAACACAACACAACTGGCTTAACAACACAGAAACTCGTTTAAATTGAAGTAACAACAACAAAAACAAAAACTATGGCATCTAACAACCAAGACCTAAACCTGATATCAGCATCGGACCTCCTTAAGGAAGCTGCGAAAATCATAGAGTTTAGAGGCGACGGGAACTGTGACATCTCTTCATACATTAGAGAGGTGCAACTGATCCTGCCCTTGTTCAACGAGAACCAACCGGCCAAAAATTATGTGTGGGAGAGACACATAAAGACCAAGATCCAAGGAGAGGCGCTCCAGATAATACGAACACTAAACAGCGACTCATCGTGGGACGAAGTGAAGACAGAACTGTTACGGAACTTCGGATTAAAAGAAAGCTATCACCAACTCTTCCACTAGGCCATCACAACCAGGCAGTATAATGTAAGTCATTATTATTACAATTTAAAAAACATAACTCTAAGTATAATTTAGACGAAAATAAGCCGACAGAATTTTCTCCTAAGACAAACGAATCATTAATATTAAAAACATTTTTAAATAATATTCCGCCTCATTTATCGGCAATAATTTACGGTAGGAACATTAACTCATTAAGGGAAGCATTTTACATACTAGAAGAAACAGGACTTACTAATAGAAGTCAATATAGTCAAGTAGGAAATGAAAGAAAGAATCAAAGACCTGGGGGTCATAACGAAACAAATCATTGGTTTTATAATATCAACAATTCTAACAATAAATTCAAAAACGAAAGAACAAGGACGAATCCTAGACAAGGAAATACAGAACAAACACGATTAAACTGTAATCGTTTCAATAATCAAAACCAAAGTAATAACACAGCAAGGTCATTCAGACGGACTTACCAAAACCATAACAATTATAACGGTGCAAGACGTAACTATAGGAATGAAATTCCAATTGAAATAGACCATATAAACCAAGAAGAAAATTTTCCTTGGACCATACCAAAACTACCTTCCGTTAGTAGAATTAACAATAAAAATGAAAAGATTACATGCCTAATCGACTCAGGCTCTACTACATCCCTTATTGACAATAGAAAATTAATCAAGTATAAAAGAATACTATTAAATAACTCAATAAAAACCCGGTCATTTAATAGTGAAGCACTAATCAAATGGAAAATAATAACAAGTTTACCCCTCGAATTTAATTTTGACGCAAATATGTCATGGAAATTAACTGACCTACATAATAAAGGATTCGATGCAATCCTTGGGCAAAACATATTAAAACCATTACAAGCAGTTATTGATATGAGAAACGATACCTTAACAATTAATAACGAAGTGATAAAATTTATGAATTCTTGCCCATATAATTTTAATGAAATTTACCAATTGGAAAGTACGGAAAATAGGGATTTACAAATTGAGCAATTTACAACAAATCTAAATAAAGAAGAGAAATTTTTAGTTACTAAGTTAATAAAAAATTACAAAGAACTATTTTATAAAGAAGGAGATGACCTTACTAGTACACCAGCTATTGAACACGAGATAGTGACCACGATGGACACTCCAGTATATTCGAAAATTTACAGATACCCACAGGTACACAAAGATGAGATAACTAAACAAATTAAGGAAATGTTAATACAAGGAATCATAAGAAATAGCAATTCCCCTTCCAATAGTCCTTTATGGATAGTATCAACAAAATCAGAATACTCCCAAACAAAGAAATGGCGGATCGTGATAGACTACAGAAAACTAAATGATATCACAATCGATGACCAATTCCCAATTCCAAACATTGATAATATATTAGAAAAATTATGAAGAGTTGTATACTTTACGACACTCGATCTCGCAAAAGGATTCCACCAAATCTTAGTAAAAGAGGAAGATAGAAAGAAAACCGCTTTTTCCACCCCTTTTGGTCATTACGAATACGTTAGATTGCCATTCGGTCTCAAAAACACCCCATCAACCTTTCAAAGGCTGATGAATTGAGTTCTTAGAGAACACTAAAATGAAATATGCGTAGTATACATGGATGACATTCTCGTTTTCAGTACAACATTAGAAGAGCATATACAAAGTCTAACAAAAATTTTCAATGCACTAAAGAAGCATTACCTTAAGGTACAATTTGACAAGTGCAATTTTTGTGCCAAAGAAACACAATTTCTAGGCCACGTTTTAACACCTGAAGGAGATAAACCGAATTTTGAGAAGATAAATAAAATACAAGATCTAAAATTACCAAAAACAACAAGACAAATAAAGTCTTTTCTAGGAGCTACGGGATACTATCGAAATGCCTTACTGTTATGAATGTTGCATAATACATTTCAGGTTTTAAGCTGTTTAAAGACAGTAAAGTTGAGGCTTTTATGATCTAATATATTTGTTTTAATAATAACATGAAGAAATTAGCACCAAAATGCATGTTTTATGAAAAAATGGAAAACATTGGCCGAACACTGTTGTAGGAAAACAAAATGCTGCCTTGCTCCAGTAAAGAGCTGCCACGAAACAAAGCAATTTTCAATTATCGATTATCACGAGCTCGAAGAGTAATAGATAATTGTTTTGGTATTTTAACCACTCGATGGCGTATTCTGCAAAAGGTCAAAGACTTTTCGCAGGTTGTTGGGAGTGCAGTACATTCAATAAATAGAACTCGTCGTTATGCATCTAATATCGCATTTTGTTTAGAGGTCTTTTTGACAGAGTATTTTGTAAACCAAGGGGCGGTTTCATTTCAAGAAAGTTATGTTAGTGTATAGACATGTAAAGCCCTTCGAGGAAAAAAATCGCGCATGCTGCTGAATATTTTGAGTCTGTTATGTACTTGATTTATGATCTTTATATTTAAACTTGAAAAACAAATTAAAAAATAACTAAGTTCGGTTATTCCATTATTTTTAGACTGTATAAGTAAGTACCTAAAGGAAAGGACTCTAAAGAGTTTGGTTGATATACCTTTAGTAGTTTACGAGATATATACAAAAAACTTAGTAGGGGGTGTTCTTTTGCACCTAATTTTACCTTAAAATCTTTGTTCATGGCTTAGTTATGGCACTTTATATGATTTCGGGTTTCGCCTTTTTGTGGTCCGATTTCTACCTTCCTATGGTTATAAGAAACACGCGAGTTACGTCGACGTCGATGCCAACCACTATCGGCAGGACCGATATGAATGCAACTGCAATTCATAACATTCAACTACAAGTGGTTGCGCCAAAATAATAATAAGAAAAGAAATAATATATTTTGTATTAGAAAATAGAACTTAGCTTAAGAAAATATTGGAAATAAAAGATCAGAAGAATTTTGACTATCAACCAGGAAAGTCACGTCTTTGCATTTACAAACGTTAAACTAAAGTTTAACGTAGAAAAAGAATTATTGAACCGAAGTTGAATATACGGATAAAATATTAAATTTATGAACTCGGGGTTCATTTTCTTCATTTTTTATTTTTAGACTGTATAAGTAAGTACCTAAAGGAAAGGACTCTACAGAGTTTGGTTGATATACCTTTAGTAGTTTACGAGGTATACACAAAAAACTTAGTAGGGGTGTTCTTTTGCACCTAATTTTACCTTAAAATCTTTGTTCATGGCTTAGTTATGGCACTTTATATGATTTCAGGTTTCGCCATTTTGTGGTCCGATTTCTACCTTCCAATGGTGATAAGAAACACGCGAATTACGTCGACGTCGATGCCAACCACCATCGGCATGACCGATATGAATGCAACTGCAATTCATAACATTCAACTACAAGTGGTTGCGCCAAAACAATAATAAGAAAATAAATAATATATTTTGTATTAGAAAATACCGACGCCAAATCGGAAAAGTGAAAATGTGAAAACAAAAATAAAAATTGAACTCAAACGCTAATCGAATAAGTGAAATAATTGAGAAAAGGTGAAATTTAAATTTATTTAATCGGCGATTTTCTACGAGAAGGGCAAGGATATTTAAAAAAAAATTGGTGTTGCGAAATTGAAATCAAAGGCGAAAATTAAATCGTTATTCGCTACATTTGTTACAGCAAGAAATTGTTTTGTCGACAATTTAATGAGTCTCAGCGGTATTGTCGCATTGCATATTGCCTCAAATTCCTTTCCTCAGGAATAATTACTTTTAACCTAAAAACAGATTGCCACATAAACATAACTGTATACTTTGAATAAGCAAACACAACACAACACAACTGGCTTAACAACACAGAAACTCGTTTAAATTGAAGTAACAACAACAAAAACAAAAACTATGGCATCTAACAACCAAGACCTAAACCTGATATCAGCATCGGACCTCCTTAAGGAAGCTGCGAAAATCATAGTGTTTAGAGGCGACGGGAACTGTGACATCTCTTCATTCATTAGAGAGGTGCAACTGATCCTGCCCTTGTTCAACGAGAACCAACCGGCCAAAAATTATGTGTGGGAGAGACACATAAAGACCAAGATCCAAGGAGAGGCGCTCCAGATAATACGAACACTAAACAGCGACTCATCGTGGGACGCAGTGAAGACAGAACTGTTACGGAACTTCGGATTAAAAGAAAGCTATCACCAACTCTTCCACCAGGCCATCACAACCAGGCAGTATAATGTAAGTCATTATTATTACAATTTAAAAAACATAACTCTAAGTATAATTTAGACGAAAATAAGCCGACAGAATTTTCTCCTAAGACAAACGAATCATTAATATTAAAAACATTTTTAAATAATATTCCGCCTCATTTATCGGCAATAATTTACGGTAGGAACATTAACTCATTAAGGGAAGCATTTTACATACTAGAAGAAACAGGACTTACTAATAGAAGTCAATATAGTCAAGTAGGAAATGAAAGAAACAATCAAAGACCTGGGACTCATAACGAAACAAATCATTGGTTTTATAATATCAACAATTCTAACAATAAATTCAAAAACGAAAGAACAAGGACGAATCCTAGACAAGGAAATACAGAACAAACACGATTAAACTGTAATCGTTTCAATAATCAAAACCAAAGTAATAACACAGCAAGGTCATTCAGACGGACTTACCAAAACCATAACAATTATAACGGTGCAAGACGTAACTATAGGAATGAAATTCCAATTGAAATAGACCATATAAACCAAGAAGAAAATTTTCCTTGGACCATACCAAAACTACCTTCCGTTAGTAGAATTAACAATAAAAATGAAAAGATTACATGCCTAATCGACTCAGGCTCTACTACATCCCTTATTGACAATAGAAAATTAATCAAGTATAAAAGAATACTATTAAATAACTCAATAAAAACCCGGTCATTTAATAGTGAAGCACTAATCAAATGGAAAATAATAACAAGTTTACCCCTCGAATTTAATTTTGACGCAAATATGTCATGGAAATTAACTGACCTACATAATAAAGGATTCGATGCAATCCTTGGGCAAAACATATTAAAACCATTACAAGCAGTTATTGATATGAGAAACGATACCTTAACAATTAATAACGAAGTGATAAAATTTATGAATTCTTGCCCATATAATTTTAATGAAATTTACCAATTGGAAAGTACGGAAAATAGGGATTTACAAATTGAGCAATTTACAACAAATCTAAATAAAGAAGAGAAATTTTTAGTTACTAAGTTAATAAAAAATTACAAAGAACTATTTTATAAAGAAGGAGATGACCTTACTAGTACACCAGCTATTGAACACGAGATAGTGACCACGATGGACACTCCAGTATATTCGAAAATTTACAGATACCCACAGGTACACAAAGATGAGATAACTAAACAAATTAAGGAAATGTTAATACAAGGAATCATAAGAAATAGTAATTCCCCTTCCAATAGTCCTTTATGGATAGTATCAACAAAATCAGAATACTCCCAAACAAAGAAATGGCGGATCGTGATAGACTACAGAAAACTAAATGATATCACAATCGATGACCAATTCCCAATTCCAAACATTGATAATATATTAGATAAATTAGGAAGAGTTGTATACTTTACGACACTCGATCTCGCAAAAGGATTCCACCAAATCTTAGTAAAAGAGGAAGATAGAAAGAAAACCGCGTTTTCCACCCCTTTTGGTCATTACGAATACGTTAGATTGCCATTCGGTCTCAAAAACACCCCATCAACCTTCCAAAGGCTGATGAATTGAGTTCTTAGAGAACACTTAAATGAAATATGCGTAGTATACATGGATGACATTCTCGTTTTCAGTACAACATTAGAAGAGCATATACAAAGTCTAACAAAAATTTTCAATGCACTAAAGAAGCATTACCTTAAGGTACAATTTGACAAGTGCATTTTTTGTGCCAAAGAAACACAATTTCTAGGCCACGTTTTAACACCTGAAGGAGATAAACCGAATTTTGAGAAGATAAATAAAATACAAGATCTAAAATTACCAAAAACAACAAGACAAATAAAGTCTTTTCTTGGAGCTACGGTATACTATCGAAATGCCTTACTGTTATGAATGTTGTTTGATATTATGTATTACATTTCAGGTTTTAAGCTGTTTAAAGACAGTAAAGTTGAGGCTTTTATGATCTAATATATTTGTTTTAATAATAACATGAAGAAATTAGCACCAAAATGCATGTTTTATGAAAAAATGGAAAACATTGGCCGAACACTGTTGTAGGAAAACAAAATGCTGCCTTGCCCCAGTAAAGAGCTGCCACGAAACAAAGCAATTTTCAATTATCGATTATCACGAGCTCGAAGAGTAATAGATAATTGTTTTGGTATTTTAACCACTCGATGGCGTATTCTGCAAAAGGTCAAAGACTTTTCGCAGGTTGTTGGGAGTGCAGTACATTCAATAAATAGAACTCGTCGTTATGCATCTAATATCGCATTTTGTTTAGAGGTCTTTTTGACAGAGTATTTTGTAAACCAAGGGGCGGTTTCATTTCAAGAAAGTTATGTTAGTGTATAGACATGGACAGGAAAAAAATCGGCTTAGTTATGGCATGCTGCTGAATATTTTGAGTCTGTTATGTACTTGATTTATGATCTTTATATTTAAACTTGAAAAACAAATTAAAAAATAACTAAGTTCGGTTATTACATTATTTTTAGACTGTATAAGTAAGTACCTAAAGGAAAGGACTCTAAAGAGTTTGGTTGATATACCTTTAGTAGTTTACGAGATATATACAAAAAACTTAGTAGGGGGTGTTCTTTTGCACCTAATTTTACCTTAAAATCTTTGTTCATGTTACGTCGACGTCGATGCCAACCACTATCGGCATGACCGATATGAATGCAACTGCAATTCATAACATTCAACTACAAGTGGTTGCCCCAAAACAATAATAAAAAAATAAATAATATATTTTGTATTAGAAAATAGAACTTAGCTTAAGAAAATACTGGTAATAAAAGATAAGAAGAATTTTGACTATCAACCAGGAAAGCCACGTCTTTGCATTTACAAACATTAAACTAAAGTTTAAAGTAGAATAAGAATTATTGAACCGAAGTTCAATATACGGATAAAGTATTAAGTTAAATATAAATTTAATTAATATTGAACCGAAGTTCAATATACGGATAAAATATTAAATTTATGAACTCGGGGTTCATAAACACAACTGGCGCAGTCGACGGAACTTTGTCCTCCTTAGACAAAGAAAAAGAACTCAAACGCTAAATCGGAAAAGTGAAAGTGAAAGTGCGAAAACAAAATAAAAACAAAAATAAAAATTTAACTCAAACGCCAAATCGGAAAAGTGAAAATGTGAAAACAAAAATAAAAATTGAACTCAAACGCTAATCGAACAAGTGAAATAATTGAGAAAAGGTGAAATTTAAATTTATTTAATCGGCGATTTTCTACGAGAAGGGCAAGGATATTAAAAAAAAAAATGGTGTTGCGAAATTGAAATCAAATGCGAAAATTAAATCGTTATTCGCTACATTTGTACAGCAAGAAATTGTTTTGTCGACAATTTAATGAGTCTCAGAGGTAATGTCGCATTGCATATTGCCTCAGGAATAATTACTTTTAACCGATTGCCACATAAACATAACTGTATACTTTGAATAAGCAAACACAACACAACACAACTGGCTTAACAACACAGAAACTTGCTTAAATTGAAGTAACAACAACAAAAACAAAAACTATGGCATCTAACAACCAAGACCTAAACCTGATATCAGCATCGGACCTCCTTAAGGAAGCTGCGAAAATCAGAGAGTTTAGAGGCGACGGGAACTGTGACATCTCTTCATTCATTAGAGAGGTGCAACTGATCCTGCCCTTGTTCAACGAGAACCAACCGGCCAAAAATTATGTGTGGGAGAGACACATAAAGACCAAGATCCAAGGAGAGGCGCTCCAGATAATACGAACACTAAACAGCGACTCATCGTGGGACGAAGTGAAGACAGAACTGATACGGAACTTCGGATTAAGAGAAAGCTATCACCAACTCTTCCACCAGGCCATCACAACCAGGCAGTATAATGTAAGTCATTATTATTACAATTTAAAAAACATAACTCTAAATATAATTTAGACGAAAATAAGCCGACAGAATTTTCTCCTAAGACAAACGAATCATTAATATTAAAAACATTTTTAAATAATATTCCGCCTCATTTATCGGCAATAATTTACGGTAGGAACATTAACCCATTAAGGGAAGCATTTTACATACTAGAAGAAACAGGACTTACTAATAGAAGTCAATATGGTCAAGTAGGAAATGAAAGAAAAAATCAAAGACCTGGGGGTCATAACGAAACAAATCATTGGTTTTATAATATCAACAATTCTAACAATCAATTCAAAAACGAAAGTACAAGGACGAATCCTAGACAAGGAAATACAGAACAAACACGATTAAACTGTAATCGTTTCAATAATCAAAACCAAAGTAATAACACAGCAAGGTCATTCATACGGACTTACCAAAACCATAACAATTATAACGGTGCAAGACGTAACTATAGGAATGAAATTCCAATTGAAATAGACCATATAAACCAAGAAGAAAATTTTCCTTGGACCATTCCAAAACTACCTTCCGTTAGTAGAATTAACAATAAAAATGAAAAGATTACATGCCTAATCGACTCAGGCTCTACTACATCCCTTATTGACAATAGAAAATTAATCAAGTATAAAAGAATACTATTAAATAACTCAATAAAAACCCGGTCATTTAATAGTGAAGCACTAATCAAATGGAAAATAATAACAAGTTTACCCCTCGAATTTAATTTTGACGCAAATATGTCATGGAAATTAACTGACCTACATAATAAAGGATTCGATGCAATGCTTGGGCAAAACATATTAAAACCATTACAAGCAGTTATTGATATGAGAAACGATACCTTAACAATTAATAACGAAGTGATAAAATTTATGAATTCTTGCCCATATAATTTTAATGAAATTTACCAATTGGAAAGTACGGAAAATAGGGATTTACAAATTGAGCAATTTACCACAAATCTAAATAAAGAAGAGAAATTTTTAGTTACTAAGTTAATAAAAAATTACAAAGAACTATTTTATAAAGAAGGAGATGACCTTACTAGTACACCAGCTATTGAACACGAGATAGTGACCACGATGGACACTCCAGTATATTCGAAAATTTACAGATACCCACAGGTACACAATAATGAGATAACTAAACAAATTAAGGAAATGTTAATACAAGGAATCATAAGAAATAGCAATTCCCCTTCCAATAGTCCTTTATGGATAGTATCAACAAAATCAGAATACTCCCAAACAAAGAAATGGCGGATCGTGATAGACTACAGAAAACTAAATGATATCACAATCGATGACCAATTCCCAATTCCAAACATTGATAATATATTAGATAAATTAGGAAGAGTTGTATACTTTACGACACTCGATCTCGCAAAAGGATTCCACCAAATCTTAGTAAAAGAGGAAGATAGAAAGAAAACCGCGTTTTCCACCCCTTTTGGTCATTACGAATACGTTAGATTGCCATTCGGTCTCAAAAACACCCCATCAACCTTCCAAAGGCTGATGAATTGAGTTCTTAGAGAACACTTAAATGAAATATGCGTAGTATACATGGATGACATTCTCGTTTTCAGTACAACATTAGAAGAGCATATACAAAGTCTAACAAAAATTTTCAATGCACTAAAGAAGCATTACCTTAAGGTACAATTTGACAAGTGCAATTTTTGTGCCAAAGAAACACAATTTCTAGGCCACGTTTTAACACCTGAAGGAGATAAACCGAATTTTGAGAAGATAAATAAAATACAAGATCTAAAATTACCAAAAACAACAAGACAAATAAAGTCTTTTCTTGGAGCTACGGTATACTATCGAAATGCCTTACTGTTATGAATGTTGTTTGATATTATGTATTACATTTCAGGTTTTAAGCTGTTTAAAGACAGTAAAGTTGAGGCTTTTATGATCTAATATATTTGTTTTAATAATAACATGAAGAAATTAGCACCAAAATGCATGTTTTATGAAAAAATGGAAAACATTGGCCGAACACTGTTGTAGGAAAACAAAATGCTGCCTTGCCCCAGTAAAGAGCTGCCACGAAACAAAGCAATTTTCAATTATCGATTATCACGAGCTCGAAGAGTAATAGATAATTGTTTTGGTATTTTAACCACTCGATGGCGTATTCTGCAAAAGGTCAAAGACTTTTCGCAGGTTGTTGGGAGTGCAGTACATTCAATAAATAGAACTCGTCGTTATGCATCTAATATCGCATTTTGTTTAGAGGTCTTTTTGACAGAGTATTTTGTAAACCAAGGGGCGGTTTCATTTCAAGAAAGTTATGTTAGTGTATAGACATGGACAGGAAAAAAATCGGTTTAGTTATGGCATGCTGCTGAATATTTTGAGTCTGTTATGTACTTGATTTATGATCTTTATATTTAAACATGAAAAACAAATTAAAAAATAACTAAGTTCGGTTATTACATTATTTTTAGACTGTATAAGTAAGTACCTAAAGGAAAGGACTCTAAAGAGTTTGGTTGATATACCTTTAGTAGTTTACGAGATATATACAAAAAACTTAGTAGGGGGTGTTCTTTTGCACCTAATTTTACCTTAAAATCTTTGTTCATGTTACGTCGACGTCGATGCCAACCACTATCGGCATGACCGATATGAATGCAACTGCAATTCATAACATTCAACTACAAGTGGTTTCCCCAAAACAATAATAAAAAAATAAATAATATATTTTGTATTAGAAAATAGAACTTAGCTTAAGAAAATACTGGTAATAAAAGATAAGAAGAATTTTGACTATCAACCAGGAAAGCCACGTCTTTGCATTTACAAACATTAAACTAAAGTTTAAAGTAGAAAAAGAATTATTGAACCGAAGTTCAATATACGGATAAAGTATTAAGTTAAATATAAATTTAACTAATATTGAACCGAAGTTCAATATACGGATAAAATATTAAATTTATGAACTCGGGGTTCATAAACACAACTGGCGCAGTCGACGGAACTTTGTCCTCCTTAGACAAAGAAAAAGAACTCAAACGCTAAATCGGAAAAGTGAAAGTGAAAGTGCGAAAACAAAATAAAAACAAAAATAAAAATTTAACTCAAACGCCAAATCGGAAAAGTGAAAATGTGAAAACAAAAATAAAAATTGAACTCAAACGCTAATCGAACAAGTGAAATAATTGAGAAAAGGTGAAATTTAAATTTATTTAATCGGCGATTTTCTACGAGAAGGGCAAGGATATTAAAAAAAAAAATGGTGTTGCGAAATTGAAATCAAATGCGAAAATTAAATCGTTATTCGCTACATTTGTACAGCAAGAAATTGTTTTGTCGACAATTTAATGAGTCTCAGAGGTAATGTCGCATTGCATATTGCCTCAGGAATAATTACTTTTAACCGATTGCCACATAAACATAACTGTATACTTTGAATAAGCAAACACAACACAACACAACTGGCTTAACAACACAGAAACTTGCTTAAATTGAAGTAACAACAACAAAAACAAAAACTATGGCATCTAACAACCAAGACCTAAACCTGATATCAGCATCGGACCTCCTTAAGGAAGCTGCGAAAATCAGAGAGTTTAGAGGCGACGGGAACTGTGACATCTCTTCATTCATTAGAGAGGTGCAACTGATCCTGCCCTTGTTCAACGAGAACCAACCGGCCAAAAATTATGTGTGGGAGAGACACATAAAGACCAAGATCCAAGGAGAGGCGCTCCAGATAATACGAACACTAAACAGCGACTCATCGTGGGACGAAGTGAAGACAGAACTGATACGGAACTTCGGATTAAGAGAAAGCTATCACCAACTCTTCCACCAGGCCATCACAACCAGGCAGTATAATGTAAGTCATTATTATTACAATTTAAAAAACATAACTCTAAATATAATTTAGACGAAAATAAGCCGACAGAATTTTCTCCTAAGACAAACGAATCATTAATATTAAAAACATTTTTAAATAATATTCCGCCTCATTTATCGGCAATAATTTACGGTAGGAACATTAACCCATTAAGGGAAGCATTTTACATACTAGAAGAAACAGGACTTACTAATAGAAGTCAATATGGTCAAGTAGGAAATGAAAGAAAAAATCAAAGACCTGGGGGTCATAACGAAACAAATCATTGGTTTTATAATATCAACAATTCTAACAATCAATTCAAAAACGAAAGAACAAGGACGAATCCTAGACAAGGAAATACAGAACAAACACGATTAAACTGTAATCGTTTCAATAATCAAAACCAAAGTAATAACACAGCAAGGTCATTCATACGGACTTACCAAAACCATAACAATTATAACGGTGCAAGACGTAACTATAGGAATGAAATTCCAATTGAAATAGACCATATAAACCAAGAAGAAAATTTTCCTTGGACCATTCCAAAACTACCTTCCGTTAGTAGAATTAACAATAAAAATGAAAAGATTACATGCCTAATCGACTCAGGCTCTACTACATCCCTTATTGACAATAGAAAATTAATCAAGTATAAAAGAATACTATTAAATAACTCAATAAAAACCCGGTCATTTAATAGTGAAGCACTAATCAAATGGAAAATAATAACAAGTTTACCCCTCGAATTTAATTTTGACGCAAATATGTCATGGAAATTAACTGACCTACATAATAAAGGATTCGATGCAATCCTTGGGCAAAACATATTAAAACCATTACAAGCAGTTATTGATATGAGAAACGATACCTTAACAATTAATAACGAAGTGATAAAATTTATGAATTCTTGCCCATATAATTTTAATGAAATTTATCAATTGGAAAGTACGGAAAATAGGGATTTACAAATTGAGCAATTTACAACAAATCTAAATAAAGAAGAGAAATTTTTAGTTACTAAGTTAATAAAAAATTACAAAGAACTATTTTATAAAGAAGGAGATGACCTTACTAGTACACCAGCTATTGAACACGAGATAGTGACCACGATGGACACTCCAGTATATTCGAAAATTTACAGATACCCACAGGTACACAAAGATGAGATAACTAAACAAATTAAGGAAATGTTAATACAAGGAATCATAAGAAATAGCAATTCCCCTTCCAATAGTCCTTTATGGATAGTATCAACAAAATCAGAATACTCCCAAACAAAGAAATGGCGGATCGTGATAGACTACAGAAAACTAAATGATATCACAATCGATGACCAATTCCCAATTCCAAACATTGATAATATATTAGATAAATTAGGAAGAGTTGTATACTTTACGACACTCGATCTCGCAAAAGGATTCCACCAAATCTTAGTAAAAGAGGAAGATAGAAAGAAAACCGCGTTTTCCACCCCTTTTGGTCATTACGAATACGTTAGATTGCCATTCGGTCTCAAAAACACCCCATCAACCTTCCAAAGGCTGATGAATTGAATTCTTAGAGAACACTTAAATGAAATATGCGTAGTATACATGGATGACATTCTCGTTTTCAGTACAACATTAGAAGAGCATATACAAAATCTAACAAAAATTTTCAATGCACTAAAGAAGCATTACCTTAAGGTACAATTTGACAAGTGCAAGTTTTGTGCCAAAGAAACACAATTTCTAGGCCACGTTTTAACACCTGAAGGAGATAAACCGAATTTTGAGAAGATAAATAAAATACAAGATCTAAAATTACCAAAAACAACAAGACAAATAAAGTATTTTCTAGGAGCTACGGGATACTATCGAAATGCCTTACTGTTATGAATGTTGTTTGATATTATGTATTACATTTCAGGTTTTAAGCTGTTTAAAGATAGTAAAGTTGAGGCTTTTATGATCTAATATATTTGTTTTAATAATAACATGAAGAAATTAGCACCAAAATGCATGTTTTATGAAAAAATGGAAAACATTGGCCGAACACTGTTGTAGGAAAACAAAATGCTGCCTTGCCCCAGTAAAGAGCTGCCACGAAACAAAGCAATTTTCAATTATCGATTATCACGAGCTCGAAGAGTAATAGATAATTGTTTTGGTATTTTAACCACTCGATGGCGTATTCTGCAAAAGGTCAAAGACTTTTCGCAGGTTGTTGGGAGTGCAGTACATTCAATAAATAGAACTCGTCGTTATGCATCTAATATCGCATTTTGTTTAGAGGTCTTTTTGACAGAGGATTTTGTAAACCAAGGGGCGGTTTCATTTCAAGAAAGTTATGTTAGTGTATAGACATGGACAGGAAAAAATCGGCTTAGTTATGGCATGCTGCTGAATATTTTGAGTCTGTTATGTACTTGATTTATGATCTTTATATTTAAACTTGAAAAACAAATTAAAAAATAACTAAGTTCGGTTATAACATTATTTTTAGACTGTATAAGTAAGTACCTAAAGGAAAGGACTCTAAAGAGTTTGGTTGATATACCTTTAGTAGTTTACGAGATATATACAAAAAACTTAGTAGGGGGTGTTCTTTTGCACCTAATTTTACCTTAAAATCTTTGTTCATGGCTTAGTTATGGCACTTTATATGATTTCGGGTTTCGCCATTTTGTGGTCCGATTTCTACCTTCCTATGGTTATAAGAAACACGCGAGTTACGTCGACGTCGATGCCAACCACTATCGGCATGACCGATATGAATGCAACTGCAATTCATAACATTCAACTACAAGTGGTTGCCCCAAAACAATAATAAGAAAATAAATAATATATTTTGTATTAGAAAATAGAACTTAGCTTAAGAAAATACTGGTAATAAAAGATAAGAAGAATTTTGACTATCAACCAGGAAAGCCACGTCTTTGCATTTACAAACATTAAACTAAAGTTTAAAGTAGAAAAAGAATTATTGAACCGAAGTTCAATATACGGATAAAGTATTAAGTTAAATATAAATTTAACTAATATTGAACCGAAGTTCAATATACGGATAAAATATTAAATTTATGAACTCGGGATTCATAAACACAACTGGCGCAGTCGACGGAACTTTGTCCTCCTTAGACAAAGAAAAAGAACTCAAACGCTAAATCGGAAAAGTGAAAGTGAAAGTGCGAAAACAAAATAAAAACAAAAATAAAAATTTAACTCAAACGCCAAATCGGAAAAGTGAAAATGTGAAAACAAAAATAAAAATTGAACTCAAACGCTAATCGAACAAGTGAAATAATTGAGAAAAGGTGAAATTTAAATTTATTTAATCGGCGATTTTCTACGAGAAGGGCAAGGATATTAAAAAAAAAATGGTGTTGCGAAATTGAAATCAAATGCGAAAATTAAATCGTTATTCGCTACATTTGTACAGCAAGAAATTGTTTTGTCGACAATTTAATGAGTCTCAGAGGTAATGTCGCATTGCATATTGCCTCAGAAATAATTACTTTTAACCGATTGCCACATAAACATAACTGTATACTTTGAATAACCAAACACAACACAACACAACTGGCTTAACAACACAGAAACTTGCTTAAATTGAAGTAACAACAACAAAAACAAAAACTATGGCATCCAACAACCAAGACCTAAACCTGATATCAGCATCGGACCTCCTTAAGGAAGCTGCGAAAATCAGAGAGTTTAGAGGCGACGGGAACTGTGACATCTCTTCATTCATTAGAGAGGTGCAACTGATCCTGCCCTTGTTCAACGAGAACCAACCGGCCAAAAATTATGTGTGGGAGAGACACATAAAGACCAAGATCCAAGGAGAGGCGCTCCAGATAATACGAACACTAAACAGCGACTCATCGTGGGACGAAGTGAAGACAGAACTGATACGGAACTTCGGATTAAGAGAAAGCTATCACCAACTCTTCCACCAGGCCATCACAACCAGGCAGTATAATGTAAGTCATTATTATTACAATTTAAAAAACATAACTCTAAGTATAATTTAGACGAAAATAAGCCGACAGAATTTTCTACTAAGACAAACGAATCATTAATATTAAAAACATTTTTAAATAATATTCCGCCTCATTTATCGGCAATAATTTACGGTAGGAACATTAACTCATTAAGGGAAGCATTTTACATACTAGAAGAAACAGGACTTACTAATAGAAGTCAATATAGTCAAGTAGGAAATGAACGAAACAATCAAAGACCTGGGGGTCATAACGAAACAAATCATTGGTTTTATAATATCAACAATTCTAACAATAAATTCAAAAACGAAAGAACAAGTACGAATCCTAGACAAGGAAGTACAGAACAAACACGATTAAACTGTAATCGTTTCAATAATCAAAACCAAAGTAATAACACAGCAAGGTCATTCAGACGGACTTACCAAAACCATAACAATTATAACGGTGCAAGACGTAACTATAGGAATGAAATTCCAATTGAAATAGACCATATAAACCAAGAAGAAAATTTTCCTTGGACCATACCAAAACTACCTTCCGTTAGTAGAATTAACAATAAAAATGAAAAGATTACATGCCTAATCGACTCAGGCTCTACTACATCCCTTATTGACAATAGAAAATTAATCAAGTATAAAAGAATACTATTAAATAACTCAATAAAACCCGGTCATTTAATAGTGAAGCACTAATCAAATGGAAAATAATAACAAGTTTACCCCTCGAATTTAATTTTGACGCAAATATGTCATGGAAATTAACTGACCTACATAATAAAGGATTCGATGCAATCCTTGGGCAAAACATATTAAAACCATTACAAGCAGTTATTGATATGAGAAACGATACCTTAACAATTAATAACGAAGTGATAAAATTTATGAATTCTTGCCCATATAATTTTAATGAAATTTATCAATTGGAAAGTACGGAAAATAGGGATTTACAAATTGAGCAATTTACAACAAATCTAAATAAAGAAGAGAAATTTTTAGTTACTAAGTTAATAAAAAATTACAAAGAACTATTTTATAAAGAAGGAGATGACCTTACTAGTACACCAGCTATTGAACACGAGATAGTGACCACGATGGACACTCCAGTATATTCGAAAATTTACAGATACCCACAGGTACACAAAGATGAGATAACTAAACAAATTAAGGAAATGTTAATACAAGGAATCATAAGAAATAGCAATTCCCCTTCCAATAGTCCTTTATGGATAGTATCAACAAAATCAGAATACTCCCAAACAAAGAAATGGCGGATCGTGATAGACTACAGAAAACTAAATGATATCA
This sequence comes from Zeugodacus cucurbitae, assembly GCF_028554725.1. Lineage (NCBI taxonomy): Eukaryota > Metazoa > Arthropoda > Insecta > Diptera > Tephritidae > Zeugodacus > Zeugodacus cucurbitae. Next base: position 37,986,417 of record NC_071668.1, read on the forward strand.
CAATCGATGACCAATTCCCAATTCCAAACTATAGTTGTATACTTTACGACACTCGATCTCGCAAAAGGATTCCACCAAATCTTAGTAAAAGAGGAAGATAGAAAGAAAACCGCGTTTTCCACCCCTTTTGGTCATTACGAATACGTTAGATTGCCATTCGGTCTCAAAAACACCCCATCAACCTTCCAAAGGCTGATGAATTGAGTTCTTAGAGAACACTTAAATGAAATATGCGTAGTATACATGGATGACATTCTCGTTTTCAGTACAACATTAGAAGAGCATATACAAAGTCTAACAAAAATTTTCAATGCACTAAAGAAGCATTACCTTAAGGTACAATTTGACAAGTGCAATTTTTGTGCCAAAGAAACACAATTTCTAGGCCACGTTTTAACACCTGAAGGAGATAAACCGAATTTTGAGAAGATAAATAAAATACAAGATCTAAAATTACCAAAAACAACAAGACAAATAAAGTCTTTTCTAGGAGCTACGGGATACTATCGAAATGCCTTACTGTTATGAATGTTGTTTGATATTATGTATTACATTTCAGGTTTTAAGCTGTTTAAAGACAGTAAAGTTGAGGCTTTTATGATCTAATATATTTGTTTTAATAATAACATGAAGAAATTAGCACCAAAATGCATGTTTTATGAAAAAATGGAAAACATTGGCCGAACACTGTTGTAGGAAAACAAAATGCTGCCTTGCCCCAGTAAAGAGCTGCCACGAAACAAAGCAATTTTCAATTATCGATTATCACGAGCTCGAAGAGTAATAGATAATTGTTTTGGTACTTTAACCACTTGATGGCGTATTCTGCAAAAGGTCAAAGACTTTTCGCAGGTTGTTGGGAGTGCAGTACATTCAATAAATAGAACTCGTCGTTATGCATCTAATATCGCATTTTGTTTAGAGGTCTTTTTGACAGAGTATTTTGTAAACCAAGGGGCGGTTTCATTTCAAGAAAGTTATGTTAGTGTATAGACATGGACAGGAAAAAAATCGGCTTAGTTATGGCATGCTGCTGAATATTTTGAGTCTGTTATGTACTTGATTTATGATCTTTATATTTAAACTTGAAAAACAAATTAAAAAATAACTAAGTTCGGTTATTACATTATTTTTAGACTGTATAAGTAAGTACCTAAAGGAAAGGACTCTAAAGAGTTTGGTTGATGTACCTTTAGTAGTTTACGAGATATATACAAAAAACTTAGTAGGGGGTGTTCTTTTGCACCTAATTTTACCTTAAAATCATTGTTCATGGCTTAGTTATGGCACTTTATATGATTTCGGGTTTCGCCATTTTGTGGTCCGATTTCTACCTTCCTATGGTTATAAGAAACACGCGAGTTACGTCGACGTCGATGCCAACCACTATCGGCATGACCGATATGAATGCAACTGCAATTCATAACATTCAACTACAAGTGGTTGCCCCAAAACAATAATAAGAAAATAAATAATATATTTTGTATTAGAAAATAGAACTTAGCTTAAGAAAATACTGGTAATAAAAGATAAGAAGAATTTTGACTATCAACCAGGAAAGCCACGTCTTTGCATTTACAAACATTAAACTAAAGTTTAAAGTAGAAAAAGAATTATTGAACCGAAGTTCAATATACGGATAAAGTATTAAGTTAAATATAAATTTAACTAATATTGAACCGAAGTTCAATATACGGATAAAATATTAAATTTATGAACTCGGGGTTCATAAACACAACTGGCGCAGTCGACGGAACTTTGTCCTCCTTAGACAAAGAAAAAGAACTCAAACGCTAAATCGGAAAAGTGAAAGTGAAAGTGCGAAAACAAAATAAAAACAAAAATAAAAATTTAACTCAAACGCCAAATCGGAAAAGTGAAAATGTGAAAACAAAAATAAAAATTGAACTCAAACGCTAATCGAACAAGTGAAATAATTGAGAAAAGGTGAAATTTAAATTTATTTAATCGGCGATTTTCTACGAGAAGGGCAAGGATATTAAAAAAAAAAATGGTGTTGCGAAATTGAAATCAAAGGCGAAAATTAAATCGTTATTCGCTACATTTGTACAGCAAGAAATTGTTTTGTCGACAATTTAATGAGTCTCAGAGGTAATGTCGCATTGCATATTGCCTCAGGAATAATTACTTTTAACCGATTGCCACATAAACATAACTGTATACTTTGAATAAGCAAACACAACACAACACAACTGGCTTAACAACACAGAAACTTGCTTAAATTGAAGTAACAACAACAAAAACAAAAACTATGGCATCCAACAACCAAGACCTAAACCTGATATCAGCATCGGACCTCCTTAAGGAAGCTGCGAAAATCAGAGAGTTTAGAGGCGACGGGAACTGTGACATCTCTTCATTCATTAGAGAGGTGCAACTGATCCTGCCCTTGTTCAACGAGAACCAACCGGCCAAAAATTATGTGTGGGAGAGACACATAAAGACCAAGATCCAAGGAGAGGCGCTCCAGATAATACGAACACTAAACAGCGACTCATCGTGGGACGAAGTGAAGACAGAACTGATACGGAACTTCGGATTAAGAGAAAGCTATCACCAACTCTTCCACCAGGCCATCACAACCAGGCAGTATAATGTAAGTCATTATTATTACAATTTAAAAAACATAACTCTAAGTATAATTTAGACGAAAATAAGCCGACAGAATTTTCTCCTAAGACAAACGAATCATTAATATTAAAAACATTTTTAAATAATATTCCGCCTCATTTATCGGCAATAATTTACGGTAGGAACATTAACCCATTAAGGGAAGCATTTTACATACTAGAAGAAACAGGACTTACTAATAGAAGTCAATATGGTCAAGTAGGAAATGAAAGAAAAAATCAAAGACCTGGGGGTCATAACGAAACAAATCATTGGATTTATAATATCAACAATTCTAACAATCAATTCAAAAACGAAAGAACAAGGACGAATCCTAGACAAGGAAATACAGAACAAACACGATTAAACTGTAATCGTTTCAATAATCAAAACCAAAGTAATAACACAGCAAGGTCATTCAGACGGACTTACCAAAACCATAACAATTATAACGGTGCAAGACGTAACTATAGGAATGAAATTCCAATTGAAATAGACCATATAAACCAAGAAGAAAATTTTCCTTGGACCATACCAAAACTACCTTCCGTTAGTAGAATTAACAATAAAAATGAAAAGATTACATGCCTAATCGACTCAGGCTCTACTACATCCCTTATTGACAATAGAAAATTAATCAAGTATAAAAGAATACTATTAAATAACTCAATAAAAACCCGGTTATTTAATAGTGAAGCACTAATCAAATGGAAAATAATAACAAGTTTACCCCTCGAATTTAATTTTGACGCAAATATGTCATGGAAATTAACTGACCTACATAATAAAGGATTCGATGCAATCCTTGGGCAAAACATATTAAAACCATTACAAGCAGTTATTGATATGAGAAACGATACCTTAACAATTAATAACGAAGTGATAAAATTTATGAATTCTTGCCCATATAATTTTAATGAAATTTACCAATTGGAAAGTACGGAAAATAGGGATTTACAAATTGAGCAATTTACAACAAATCCAAATAAAGAAGAGAAATTTTTAGTTACTAAGTTAATAAAACATTACAAAGAACTATTTTATAAAGAAGGAGATGACCTTACTAGTACACCAGCTATTGAACACGAGATAGTGACCACGATGGACACTCCAGTATATTCGAAAATTTACAGATACCCACAGGTACACGAAGAAGAGATAACTAAACAAATTAAGGAAATGTTAATACAAGGAATCATAAGAAGTAGTAATTCCCCTTCCAATAGTCCTTTATGGATAGTACCAACAAAATCAGAAAACTCCCAAACAAAGAAATGGCGGATCGTGATAGACTACAGAAAACTAAATGATATCACAATCGATGACCAATTCCCAATTCCAAACATTGATAATATATTAGATAAATTAGGAAGAGTTGTATACTCTACGACACTCGATCTCGCAAAAGGATTCCACCAAATCTTAGTAAAAGAGGAAGATAGAAAGAAAACCGCGTTTTCCACCCCTTTTGGTCATTACGAATACGTTAGATTGCCATTCGGTCTCAAAAACACCCCATCAACCTTCCAAAGGCTGATGAATTGAGTTCTTAGAGAACACTTAAATGAAATATGCGTAGTATACATGGATGACATTCTCGTTTTCAGTACAGCATTAGAAGAGCATATACAAAGTCTAACAAAAATTTTCAATGCACTAAAGAAGCATTACCTTAAGGTACAATTTGACAAGTGCAATTTTTGTGCCAAAGAAACACAATTTCTAGGCCACGTTTTAACACCTGAAGGAGATAAACCGAATTTTGAGAAGATAAATAAAATACAAGATCTAAAATTACCAAAAACAACAAGACAAATAAAGTCTTTTCTAGGAGCTACGGGATACTATCGAAATGCCTTACTGTTATGAATGTTGTTTGATATTATGTATTACATTTCAGGTTTTAAGCTGTTTAAAGACAGTAAAGTTGAGGATTTTATGATCTAATATATTTGTTTTAATAATAACATGAAAAAATTAGCACCAAAATGCATGTTTTATGAAAAAATGGAAAACATTGGCCGAACACTGTTGTAGGAAAACAAAATGCTGCCTTGCCCCAGTAAAGAGCTGCCACGAAACAAAGCAATTTTCAATTATCGATTATCACGAGCTCGAAGAGTAATAGATAATTGTTTTGGTATTTTAACCACTCGATGGCGTATTCTGCAAAAGGTCAAAGACTTTTCGCAGGTTGTTGGGAGTGCAGTACATTCAATAAATAGAACTCGTCGTTATGCATCTAATATCGCATTTTGTTTAGAGGTCTTTTTGACAGAGTATTTTGTAAACGAAGGGGCGGTTTCATTTCAAGAAAGTTATGTTAGTGTATAGACATGTAAAGCCCTTCGAGGAAAAAAATCGCGCATGCTGCTGAATATTTTGAGTCTGTTATGTACTTGATTTATGATCTTTATATTTAAACTTGAAAAACAAATTAAAAAATAACTAAGTTCGGTTATTACATTATTTTTAGACTGTATAAGTAAGTACCTAAAGGAAAGGACTCTAAAGAGTTTGGTTGATATACCTTTAGTAGTTTACGAGATATATACAAAAAACTTAGTAGGGGGTGTTCTTTTGCACCTAATTTTACATTAAAATCTTTGTTCATGGCTTAGTTATGGCACTTTATATGATTTCGGGTTTCGCCATTTTGTGGTCCGATTTCTACCTTCCTATGGTTATAAGAAACACGCGAGTTACGTCGACGTCGATGCCAACCACTATCGGCATGACCGATATGAATGCAACTGCAATTCATAACATTCAACTAAAGGGTGATTTTTTAAGAGCTTGATAACTTTTTAAAAAAAAAAAACGCATAAAATTTGCAAAATCTCATCGGTTCTTTATTTGAAACGTTAGATTGGTTCATGACATTTACTTTTTGAAGATAATTTCATTTAAATGTTGACCGCGGCTGCGTCTTAGGTGGTCCATTCGGAAAGTCCAATTTTGGGCAACTTTTTCGAGCATTTCGGCCGGAATAGCCCGAATTTCTTCGGAAATGTTGTCTTCCAAAGCTGGAATAGTTGCTGGCTTATTTCTGTAGACTTTAGACTTGACGTAGCCCCACAAAAAATAGTCTAAAGGCGTTAAATCGCATGATCTTGGTGGCCAACTTACGGGTCCATTTCTTGAGATGAATTGTTCTCCGAAGTTTTCCCTCAAAATGGCCATAGAATCGCGAGCTGTGTGGCATGTAGCGCCATCTTGTTGAAACCACATGTCAACCAAGTTCAGTTCTTCCATTTTTGGCAACAAAAAGTTTGTTAGCATCGAACGATAGCGATCGCCATTCACCGTAACGTTGCGTCCAACAGCATCTTTGAAAAAATACGGTCCAATGATTCCACCAGCGTACAAACCACACCAAACAGTGCATTTTTCGGGATGCATGGGCAGTTCTTGAACGGCTTCTGGTTGCTCTTCACCCCAAATGCGGCAATTTTGCTTATTTACGTAGCCATTCAACCAGAAATGAGCCTCATCGCTGAACAAAATTTGTCGATAAAAAAGCGGATTTTCTGCCAACTTTTCTAGGGCCCATTCACTGAAAATTCGACGTTAGCTCGTTATTAAGTCTATTCATGATGAAATGTCAAAGCATACTGAGCATCTTTCTCTTTGACACCATGTCTGAAATCCCACGTGATCTGTCAAATACTAATGCATGAAAATCCTAACCTCAAAAAAATCACCCGTTACAAGTGGTTGCCCCAAAACAATAATAAGAAAATAAATAATATATTTTGTATTAGAAAATAGAACTTAGCTTAAGAAAATACTGGTAATAAAAGATAAGAAGAATTTTGACTATCAACCAGGAAAGCCACGTCTTTGCATTTACAAACATTAAACTAAAGTTTAAAGTAGAAAAAGAATTATTGAACCGAAGTTCAATATACGGATAAAGTATTAAGTTAAATATAAATTTAACTAATATTGAACCGAAGTTCAATATACGGATAAAATATTAAATTTATGAACTCGGGGTTCATAAACACAACTGGCGCAGTCGACGGAACTTTGTCCTCCTTAGACAAAGAAAAAGAACTCAAACGCTAAATCGGAAAAGTGAAAGTGAAAGTGCGAAAACAAAATAAAAACAAAAATAAAAATTTAACTCAAACGCCAAATCGGAAAAGTGCAAATGTGAAAACAAAAATAAAAATTGAACTCAAACGCTAATCGAACAAGTGAAATAATTGAGAAAAGGTGAAATTTAAATTTATTTAATCGGCGATTTTCTACGAGAAGGGCAAGGATATTAAAAAAAAATGGTGTTGCGAAATTGAAATCAAAGGCGAAAATTAAATCGTTATTCGCTACATTTCTACAGCAAGAAATTGTTTTGTCGACAATTTAATGAGTCTCAGAGGTAATGTCGCATTGCATATTGCCTCAGGAATAATTACTTTTAACCGATTGCCACATAAACATAACTGTATACTTTGAATAAGCAAACACAACACAACACAACTGGCTTAACAACACAGAAACTTGCTTAAATTGAAGTAACAACAACAAAAACAAAAACTATGGCATCCAACAACCAAGACCTAAACCTGATATCAGCATCGGACCTCCTTAAGGAAGCTGCGAAAATCAGAGAGTTTAGAGGCGACGGGAACTGTGACATCTCTTCATTCATTAGAGAGGTGCAACTGATCCTGCCCTTGTTCAACGAGAACCAACCGGCCAAAAATTATGTGTGGGAGAGACACATAAAGACCAAGATCCAAGGAGAGGCGCTCCAGATAATACGAACACTAAACAGCGACTCATCGTGGGACGAAGTGAAGACAGAACTGATACGGAACTTCGGATTAAGAGAAAGCTATCACCAACTCTTCCACCAGGCCATTACAACCAGGCAGTATAATGTAAGTCATTATTATTACAATTTAAAAAACATAACTCTAAGTATAATTTAGACGAAAATAAGCCGACAGAATTTTCTCCTAAGACAAACGAATCATTAATATTAAAAACATTTTTAAATAATATTCCGCCTCATTTATCGGCAATAATTTACGGTAGGAACATTAACCCATTAAGGGAAGCATTTTACATACTAGAAGAAACAGGACTTACTAATAGAAGTCAATATGGTCAAGTAGGAAATGAAAGAAAAAATCAAAGACCTGGGGGTCATAACGAAACAAATCATTGGTTTTATAATATCAACAATTCTAACAATCAATTCAAAAACGAAAGAACAAGGACGAATCCTAGACAAGGAAATACAGAACAAACACGATTAAACTGTAATCGTTTCAATAATCAAAACCAAAGTAATAACACAGCAAGGTCATTCAGACGGACTTACCAAAACCATAACAATTATAACGGTGCAAGACGTAACTATAGGAATGAAATTCCAATTGAAATAGACCATATAAACCAAGAAGAAAATTTTCCTTGGACCATACCAAAACTACCTTCCGTTAGTAGAATTAACAATAAAAATGAAAAGATTACATGCCTAATCGACTCAGGCTCTACTACATCCCTTATTGACAATCGAAAATTAATCAAGTATAAAAGAATGTATGTATGTATGTGATTGGCGTTGCAACCGTTTAGCCGGTTATAGCCGAATCGACGATAGTGCGCCAACTGTCTCTCTCCTTCGCAGTTCGGCGCCAGTTGGAGATCCCAAGTGTAACCAGGTCGCTCTCCACCTGGTCCCTCCAACGGAGTGGAGGCCTTCCCCTTCCTCGGCTTCCTCCGGCGGGTACTGCATCGAACACTTTCAGAGCTGGAGTGTTTTCGTCCATTCGGACAACATGACCTAGCCAGCGTAGCCGCTGTCTTTTTATTCGCTGAACTATGTCAATGTCGTCGTATAACTCGTACAGCTCATCGTTCCATCGTCTGCGGTATTCGCCGTTGCCAATGTTCTGAGGACCATAAATCTTGCGCAAAATTTTCCTCTCGAAAACTCCTAGTGTCGTCTCATCTGATGTTGACATCGTCCAAGCTTCTGCACCGTAAAGCAGGACGGGAATGATAAGCGACTTGTAGAGCTTGATTTTGGTTCGTCGAGAGAGGACTTTACTGTTCAATTGCCTACTCAGTCCAAAGTAGCACCTGTTGGCAAGAGTTATTCTGCGCTGGATTTCGAGGCTGACATTGTTCGTGTTGTTGATGCTGGTTCCCAGGTATACGAAATTATCTACGACCTCGAAGTTATGACTGTCAACAGTGACGTGGGAGCCAAGACGCGAATGCGCCGACTGTTTGTTTGATGACAGGAGATATTTCGTCTTGTCCTCATTCACCTCCAGACCCATTCGCTTCGCCTCCTTATCCATGCGGGAAAAAGCAGAACAAACGGCGCGGTTGTTGCTTCCGATGATATCAATATCATCGGCGTACGCCAGGAGCTGTACACTCTTGTAGAAGATTGTACCTTCTCGGTTTAGCTCTGCAGCTCTTATAATTTTTTCCAGCATCAGGTTAAAGAAGTCGCACGATAGTGAGTCACCTTGTCTGAAACCTCGTTTGGTATCGAACGGCTCGGAGAGGTCCTTCCCAATCATGACGGAGCTTTTGGTGTTGCTCAACGTCAATTTACACAGCCGTATTAGTTTTGCGGGGATACCAAATTCAGACATCGCGGCGTAAAGGCAGCTCCTTTTCGTGCTGTCGAAAGCAGCTTTAAAATCGACAAAAAGGTGGTGTGTGTCGATCCTCTTTTCTCGGGTCTTTTCCAAGATTTGGCGCATGGTGAATATCTGGTCAGTTGTCGATTTTCCAGGTCTAAAGCCACACTGATAAGGTCCAATCAGTTTGTTGACGGTGGGCTTTAGTCTTTCACACAGTACGCTTGATAGAACCTTGTATGCGATATTTAGGAGGCTGATCCCACGGTAATTGGCGCAGATTGTGGGATCTCCCTTTTTATGGATTGGGCAGAGCACACTGAGATTCCAATCGTCAGGCATGCTTTCTTCCGACCATATTCTGCAAAGAAGCTGATGCATGCACCTTATCAGTTCTTCGCCGCCGTATTTGAATAGTTCTGCCGGTAATCTATCGGCCCCCGCTGCTTTGTTGTTCTTCAAGCGGGTAATTGCTATTCGAATTTCTTCATGGTCGGGTAATGGAACATCTGTTCCATCGTCATCGATTGGGGGATCGGGTTCGCCATCTCCTGGTGTTGTACTCTCACTGCCATTCAGCAGGTCGGAGAAGTGTTCCCTCCATAATCCCAGTATGCCCTGGACATCGGTTACCAGATTACCACCTTGGTCTCTACATGAGGATGCTCCGGTCTTGAAACCTTCGTTAAGTCGCTTCATTTTTTCATAAAATTTTCGAGCATTCCCTCTGTCTGCCAGCTTCTCAAGCTCTTCGTACTCACGCATTTCGGCCTCTTTCTTTTTTTGTCTGCAAATGCGTCTCGCTTCCCTCTTCAGCTCTCGGTATCTATCCCATCCCGCACGTGTTGTGGTCGTTTGCAATGTTGCGAGGTAGGCAGTCTGTTTTCTCTCCGCTGCGAGACGGCACTCCTCATCGTACCAGCTTGTTTTTTGTCGTTGCCGAAAACCAATTGTTTCGGCTGCAGCGGTACGCAGTGAGTTTGAGATGCCGTTCCACAGTTCCCTTATACCGAGATGCTGATGAGTGCTCTCAGAGAGCAGGAGTGCAAGTCGAGTAGAGTATTTCGTGGCTGTCTGTTGCGATTGCAGCTTTTCGACGTCGAACCTTCCTTGTGTTTGTTGACGGGCATTCTTTGCTGCACAGAGGCGGGTGCGTATCTTCGCTGCGACCAGATAATGGTCCGAGTCTATATTTGGTCCTCGGAGCGTACGCACGTCTAAAACACAGGAGACATGTCTTCCGTCTATCACAACGTGATCGATTTGGTTCCGCGTGTTTCGATCAGGAGACAGCCAAGTAGCTTGATGTATTTTCTTATGCTGGAATCTGGTACTACAGACGACCATATTTCGGGCCCCAGCGAAGTCGATCAGCCTCAGGCCGTTTGGCGATGTTTCGTCATTGAGGCTGAATTTTCCGACTGTTGTGCCAAAGACACCTTCTTTACCCACCCTGGCGTTAAAATCACCAAGCACGACTTTTACATCGTGGCGGGGGCAGCGCTCATAGGTGCGTTCTAGGCGCTCATAGAAAGCATCTTTGGTCACATCGTCCTTCTCTTCCGTTGGGGCGTGGGCGCAAATCAGCGATATGTTGAAGAACCTCGCTTTGATGCGGATTGTGGCTAGACGTTCATCCACCGGGGTGAATGCCAGGACTCTGCGACGGAGTCTCTCTCCCACCACAAATCCAACACCAAATTTGCGCTCCTTTATATGGCCGCTGTAGTAGATGTCACAAGGACCCACCTTCTTCCGTCCTTGTCCCGTCCATCGCACTTCTTGGATGGCGGTGATGTCAGCCTTAAGTCGTATGAGGACATCAACCAGCTGGGCAGAGGCACCTTCCCAATTAAGGGTCCGGACATTCCAGGTGCATGCCCTTATATCATTATCCTTAAAACGTTTGCAGGGGTCGTCATCAAAAGGGGGGTGTCTCATCCGAGGCTTTCGTAGATTTTTCATTGGGGGGTGTTTTTATGTGGTGGGTCCCAAACCCTACGCACAACCGCATAAGTGGGCTTCGCCTTCTCACTTTAGCTCGCCTTCAAACGGATGTCTGTTGGCTACCCAGAGGATACTTGGTCTAAAACCGGAAGTCGTGAGCTGCTTGAACCATGTGGAAAAGAATCGTTTCTGGCCACTCCCAAGTGAGTGACAATCAAAAACTTTCCTCACTTGCGTGAACTTCTACACATGATCCCATCCTCCAAAAATACTATTAAATAACTCAATAAAAACCCGGTTATTTAATAGTGAAGCACTAATCAAATGGAAAATAATAACAAGTTTACCCCTCGAATTTAATTTTGACGCAAATATGTCATGGAAATTAACTGACCTACATAATAAAGGATTCGATGCAATCCTTGGGGAAAACATATTAAAACCATTACAAGCAGTTATTGATATGAGAAACGATACCTTAACAATTAATAACGAAGTGATAAAATTTATGAATTCTTGCCCATATAATTTTAATGAAATTTACCAATTGGAAAGTACGGAAAATAGGGATTTACAAATTGAGCAATTTACAACAAATCCAAATAAAGAAGAGAAATTTTTAGTTACTAAGTTAATAAAACATTACAAAGAACTATTTTATAAAGAAGGAGATGACCTTACTAGTACACCAGCTATTGAACACGAGATAGTGACCACGATGGACACTCCAGTATATTCGAAAATTTACAGATACCCACAGGTACACGAAGAAGAGATAACTAAACAAATTAAGGAAATGTTAATACAAGGAATCATAAGAAGTAGTAATTCCCCTTCCAATAGTCCTTTATGGATAGTACCAACAAAATCAGAAAACTCCCAAACAAAGAAATGGCGGATCGTGATAGACTACAGAAAACTAAATGATATCACAATCGATGACCAATTCCCAATTCCAAACATTGATAATATATTAGATAAATTAGGAAGAGTTGTATACTCTACGACACTCGATCTCGCAAAAGGATTCCACCAAATCTTAGTAAAAGAGGAAGATAGAAAGAAAACCGCGTTTTCCACCCCTTTTGGTCATTACGAATACGTTAGATTGCCATTCGGTCTCAAAAACACCCCATCAACCTTCCAAAGGCTGATGAATTGAGTTCTTAGAGAACACTTAAATGAAATATGCGTAGTATACATGGATGACATTCTCGTTTTCAGTACAGCATTAGAAGAGCATATACAAAGTCTAACAAAAATTTTCAATGCACTAAAGAAGCATTACCTTAAGGTACAATTTGACAAGTGCAATTTTTGTGCCAAAGAAACACAATTTCTAGGCCACGTTTTAACACCTGAAGGAGATAAACCGAATTTTGAGAAGATAAATAAAATACAAGATCTAAAATTACCAAAAACAACAAGACAAATAAAGTCTTTTCTAGGAGCTACGGGATACTATCGAAATGCCTTACTGTTATGAATGTTGTTTGATATTATGTATTACATTTCAGGTTTTAAGCTGTTTAAAGACAGTAAAGTTGAGGATTTTATGATCTAATATATTTGTTTTAATAATAACATGAAAAAATTAGCACCAAAATGCATGTTTTATGAAAAAATGGAAAACATTGGCCGAACACTGTTGTAGGAAAACAAAATGCTGCCTTGCCCCAGTAAAGAGCTGCCACGAAACAAAGCAATTTTCAATTATCGATTATCACGAGCTCGAAGAGTAATAGATAATTGTTTTGGTATTTTAACCACTCGATGGCGTATTCTGCAAAAGGTCAAAGACTTTTCGCAGGTTGTTGGGAGTGCAGTACATTCAATAAATAGAACTCGTCGTTATGCATCTAATATCGCATTTTGTTTAGAGGTCTTTTTGACAGAGTATTTTGTAAACGAAGGGGCGGTTTCATTTCAAGAAAGTTATGTTAGTGTATAGACATGGACAGGAAAAAAATCGCGCATGCTGCTGAATATTTTGAGTCTGTTATGTACTTGATTTATGATCTTTATATTTAAACTTGAAAAACAAATTAAAAAATAACTAAGTTCGGTTATTACATTATTTTTAGACTGTATAAGTAAGTACCTAAAGGAAAGGACTCTAAAGAGTTTGGTTGATATACCTTTAGTAGTTTACGAGATATATACAAAAAACTTAGTAGGGGGTGTTCTTTTGCACCTAATTTTACATTAAAATCTTTGTTCATGGCTTAGTTATGGCACTTTATATGATTTCGGGTTTCGCCATTTTGTGGTCCGATTTCTACCTTCCTATGGTTATAAGAAACACGCGAGTTACGTCGACGTCGATGCCAACCACTATCGGCATGACCGATATGAATGCAACTGCAATTCATAACATTCAACTACAAGTGGTTGCCCCAAAACAATAATCAGAAAATAAATAATATATTTTGTATTAGAAAATAGAACTTAGCTTAAGAAAATACTGGTAATAAAAGATAAGAAGAATTTTGACTATCAACCAGGAAAGCCACGTCTTTGCATTTACAAACATTAAACTAAAGTTTAAAGTAGAAAAAGAATTATTGAACCGAAGTTCAATATACGGATAAAGTATTAAGTTAAATATAAATTTAACTAATATTGAACCGAAGTTCAATATACGGATAAAATATTAAATTTATGAACTCGGGGTTCATAAACACAACTGGCGCAGTCGACGGAACTTTGTCCTCCTTAGACAAAGAAAAAGAACTCAAACGCTAAATCGGAAAAGTGAAAGTGAAAGTGCGAAAACAAAATAAAAACAAAAATAAAAATTTAACTCAAACGCCAAATCGGAAAAGTGCAAATGTGAAAACAAAAATAAAAATTGAACTCAAACGCTAATCGAACAAGTGAAATAATTGAGAAAAGGTGAAATTTAAATTTATTTAATCGGCGATTTTCTACGAGAAGGGCAAGGATATTAAAAAAAAAATGGTGTTGCGAAATTGAAATCAAAGGCGAAAATTAAATCGTTATTCGCTACATTTGTACAGCAAGAAATTGTTTTGTCGACAATTTAATGAGTCTCAGAGGCGACATTATCGCATTGCATATTGCCTCAGGAATAATTACTTTTAACCGATTGCCACATAAACATAACTGTATACTTTGAATAAGCAAACACAACACAACACAACTGGCTTAACAACACAGAAACTTGCTTAAATTGAAGTAACAACAACAAAAACAAAAACTATGGCATCCAACAATCAAGACCTAAACCTGATATCAGCATCGGACCTCCTTAAGGAAGCTGCGAAAATCAGAGAGTTTAGAGGCGACGGGAACTGTGACATCTCTTCATTCATTAGATAGGTGCAACTGATCCTGCCCTTGTTCAACGAGAACCAACCGGCCAAAAATTATGTGTGGGAGAGACACATAAAGACCAAGATCCAAGGAGAGGCGCTCCAGATAATACGAACACTAAACAGCGACTCATCGTGGGACGAAGTGAAGACAGAACTGATACGGAACTTCGGATTAAGAGAAAGCTATCACCAACTCTTCCACCAGGCCATTACAACCAGGCAGTATAATGTAAGTCATTATTATTACAATTTAAAAAACATAACTCTAAGTATAATTTAGACGAAAATAAGCCGACAGAATTTTCTCCTAAGACAAACGAATCATTAATATTAAAAACATTTTTAAATAATATTCCGCCTCATTTATCGGCAATAATTTACGGTAGGAACATTAACCCATTAAGGGAAGCATTTTACATACTAGAAGAAACAGGACTTACTAATAGAAGTCAATATGGTCAAGTAGGAAATGAAAGAAAAAATCAAAGACCTGGGGGTCATAACGAAACAAATCATTGGTTTTATAATATCAACAATTCTAACAATCAATTCAAAAACGAAAGAACAAGGACGAATCCTAGACAAGGAAATACAGAACAAACACGATTAAACTGTAATCGTTTCAATAATCAAAACCAAAGTAATAACACAGCAAGGTCATTCAGACGGACTTACCAAAACCATAACAATTATAACGGTGCAAGACGTAACTATAGGAATGAAATTCCAATTGAAATAGACCATATAAACCAAGAAAAAATTTTCCTTGGACCATACCAAAACTACCTTCCGTTAGTAGAATTAACAATAAAAATGAAAAGATTACATGCCTAATCGACTCAGGCTCTACTACATCCCTTATTGACAATAGAAAATTAATCAAGTCTAAAAGAATACTATTAAATAACTCAATAAATACCCGGTCATTTAATAGTGAAGCACTAATCAAATGGAAAATAATAACAAGTTTACCCCTCGAATTTAATTTTGACGCAAATATGTCATGGAAATTAACTAACCTACATAATAAAGGATTCGATGCAATCCTTGGGCAAAACATATTAAAACCATTACAAGCAGTTATTGATATGAGAAACGATACCTTAACAATTAATAACGAAGTGATAAAATTTATGAATTCTTGCCCATATAATTTTAATGAAATTTACCAATTGGAAAGTACGGAAAATAGTGATTTACAAATTGAGCAATTTACAACAAATCTAAATAAAGAAGAGAAATTTTTAGTTACTAAGTTAATAAAAAATTACAAAGAACTATTTTATAAAGAAGGAGATGACCTTACTAGTACACCAGCTATTGAACACGAGATAGTGACCACGATGGACACTCCAGTATATTCGAAAATTTACAGATACCCACAGGTACACAAAGATGAGATAACTAAACAAATTAAGGAAATGTTAATACAAGGAATCATAAGAAATAGCAATTCCCCTTCCAATAGTCCTTTATGGATAGTATCAACAAAATCAGAATACTCCCAAACAAAGAAATGGCGGATCGTGATAGACTACAGAAAACTAAATGATATCACAATCGATGACCAATTCCCAATTCCAAACATTGATAATATATTAGATAAATTAGGAAGAGTTGTATACTTTACGACACTCGATCTCGCAAAAGGATTCCACCAAATCTTAGTAAAAGAGGAAGATAGAAAGAAAACCGCGTTTTCCACAACTTTTGGTCATTACGAATACGTTAGATTGCCATTCGGTCTCAAAAACACCCCATCAACCTTCCAAAGGCTGATGAATTGAGTTCTTAGAGAACACTTAAATGAAATATGCGAAGTATACATGGATGACATTCTCGTTTTCAGTACAACATTAGAAGAGCATATACAAAGTCTAACAAAAATTTTCAATGCACTAAAGAAGCATTACCTTAAGGTACAATTTGACAAGTGCAATTTTTGTGCCAAAGAAACACAATTTCTAGGCCACGTTTTAACACCTGAAGGAGATAAACCGAATTTTGAGAAGATAAATAAAATACAAGATCTAAAATTACCAAAAACAACAAGACAAATAAAGTCTTTTCTAGGAGTTACGGGATACTATCGAAATGCCTTACTGTTATGAATGTTGTTTGATATTATGTATTACATTTCAGGTTTTAAGCTGTTTAAAGACAGTAAAGTTGAGGATTTTATGATCTAATATATTTGTTTTAATAATAACATGAAAAAATTAGCACCAAAATGCATGTTTTATGAAAAAATGGAAAACATTGGCCGAACACTGTTGTAGGAAAACAAAATGCTGCCTTGCCCCAGTAAAGAGCTGCCACGAAACAAAGCAATTTTCAATTATCGATTATCACGAGCTCGAAGAGTAATAGATAATTGTTTTGGTATTTTAACCACTCGATGGCGTATTCTGCAAAAGGTCAAAGACTTTTCGCAGGTTGTTGGGAGTGCAGTACATTCAATAAATAGAACTCGTCGTTATGCATCTAATATCGCATTTTGTTTAGAGGTCTTTTTGACAGAGTATTTTGTAAACGAAGGGGCGGTTTCATTTCAAGAAAGTTATGTTAGTGTATAGACATGGACAGGAAAAAAATCGCGCATGCTGCTGAATATTTTGAGTCTGTTATGTACTTGATTTATGATCTTTATATTTAAACTTGAAAAACAAATTAAAAAATAACTAAGTTCGGTTATTACATTATTTTTAGACTGTATAAGTAAGTACCTAAAGGAAAGGACTCTAAAGAGTTTGGTTGATATACCTTTAGTAGTTTACGAGATATATACAAAAAACTTAGTAGGGGGTGTTCTTTTGCACCTAATTTTACCTTAAAATCTTTGTTCATGGCTTAGTTATGGCACTTTATATGATTTCGGGTTTCGCCATTTTGTGGTCCGATTTCTACCTTCCTATGGTTATAAGAAACACGCGAGTTACGTCGACGTCGATGCCAACCACTATCGGCATGACCGATATGAATGCAACTGCAATTCATAACATTCAACTACAAGTGGTTGCCCCAAAACAATAATAAGAAAATAAATAATATATTTTGTATTAGAAAATAGAACTTAGCTTAAGAAAATACTGGTAATAAAAGATAAGAAGAATTTTGACTATCAACCAGGAAAGCCACGTCTTTGCATTTACAAACATTAAACTAAAGTTTAAAGTAGAAAAAGAATTATTGAACCGAAGTTCAATATACGGATAAAGTATTAAGTTAAATATAATTTTAACTAATATTGAACCGAAGTTCAATATACGGATAAAATATTAAATTTATGAACTCGGGGTTCATAAACACAACTGGCGCAGTCGACGGAACTTTGTCCTCCTTAGACAAAGAAAAAGAACTCAAACGCTAAATCGGAAAAGTGAAAGTGAAAGTGCGAAAACAAAATAAAAACAAAAATAAAAATTTAACTCAAACGCCAAATCGGAAAAGTGAAAATGTGAAAACAAAAATAAAAATTGAACTCAAACGCTAATCGCACAAGTGAAATAATTGAGAAAAGGTGAAATTTAAATTTATTTAATCGGCGATTTTCTACGAGAAGGGCAAGGATATTAAAAAAAAAATGGTGTTGCGAAATTGAAATCAAAGGCGAAAATTAAATCGTTATTCGCTACATTTGTACAGCAAGAAATTGTTTTGTCGACAATTTAATGAGTCTCAGAGGTAATGTCGCATTGCATATTGCCTCAGGAATAATTACTTTTAACCGATTGCCACATAAACATAACTGTATACTTTGAATAAGCAAACACAACACAACACAACTGGCTTAACAACACAGAAACTTGCTTAAATTGAAGTAACAACAACAAAAACAAAAACTATGGCATCCAACAACCAAGACCTAAACCTGATATCAGCATCGGACCTCCTTAAGGAAGCTGCGAAAATCAGAGAGTTTAGAGGCGACGGGAACTGTGACATCTCTTCATTCATTAGATAGGTGCAACTGATCCTGCCCTTGTTCAACGAGAACCAACCGGCCAAAAATTATGTGTGGGAGAGACACATAAAGACCAAGATCCAAGGAGAGGCGCTCCAGATAATACGAACACTAAACAGCGACTCATCGTGGGACGAAGTGAAGACAGAACTGATACGGAACTTCGGATTAAGAGAAAGCTATCACCAACTCTTCCACCAGGCCATTACAACCAGGCAGTATAATGTAAGTCATTATTATTACAATTTAAAAAACATAACTCTAAGTATAATTTAGACGAAAATAAGCCGACAGAATTTTCTCCTAAGACAAACGAATCATTAATATTAAAAACATTTTTAAATAATATTCCGCCTCATTTATCGGCAATAATTTACGGTAGGAACATTAACCCATTAAGGGAAGCATTTTACATACTAGAAGAAACAGGACTTACTAATAGAAGTCAATATGGTCAAGTAGGAAATGAAATAAAAAATCAAAGACCTGGGGGTCATAACGAAACAAATCATTGGTTTTATAATATCAACAATTCTAACAATCAATTCAAAAACGAAAGAACAAGGACGAATCCTAGACAAGGAAATACAGAACAAACACGATTAAACTGTAATCGTTTCAATAATCAAAACCAAAGTAATAACACAGCAAGGTCATTCAGACGGACTTACCAAAACCATAACAATTATAACGGTGCAAGACGTAACTATAGGAATGAAATTCCAATTGAAATAGACCATATAAACCAAGAAGAAAATTTTCCTTGGACCATACCAAAACTACCTTCCGTTAGTAGAATTAACAATAAAAATGAAAAGATTACATGCCTAATCGACTCAGGCTCTACTACATCCCTTATTGACAATAGAAAATTAATCAAGTATAAAAGAATACTATTAAATAACTCAATAAAAACCCGGACATTTAGTAGTGAAGCACTAATCAAATGGAAAATAATAACAAGTTTACCCCTCGAATTTAATTTTGACGCAAATATGTCATGGAAATTAACTGACCTACATAATAAAGTATTCGATGCACAAGCAGTTATTGATATGAGAAACGATACCTTAACAATTAATAACGAAGTGATAAAATTTATGAATTCTTGCCCATATAATTTTAATGAAATTTACCAATTGGAAAGTACGGAAAATAGGGATTTACAAATTGAGCAATTTACAACAAATCCAAATAAAGAAGAGAAATTTTTAGTTACTAAGTTAATAAAAAATTACAAAGAACTATTTTATAAAGAAGGAGATGACCTTACTAGTACACCAGCTATTGAACACGAGATAGTGACCACGATGGACACTCCAGTATATTCGAAAATTTACAGATACCCACAGGTACACGAAGAAGAGATAACTATATTCAAAGAAAAATCTAAGCGTATAAATACATAAGAGTAACGAAAACAGAGAACACTATGTAGAAGAAAGAAATATAGGTTACGCAAAGAATTATAAAAGTGTTAGGCATAAGGAACAACCTAAGTTTATAAAAACAAATCTAAATGATATACATTTAAACAACGTTAAACGGAAATACAAATTTGCAGAGGCAATGGATCCTGAAACTTTTGATCCTGACAGCAATTTGGGCCCTGGGGCTGGGACAAGTAACAATAGATAAAATAGAAACCAACAAAGGATATAAAGAAATACAAACAGGCGATGCAGATATAGTTAAGTCATACGTAACAATACTACACGTCATAAATCCACTAGAAATATCAAATTTACTTAATGAAATAGAATATAATATAAAATCGGCAAATTTGGACATTGCATTGGTAGGACAAGCAACACTAAACATGCAAATTAAATTTATTAGAAGCAAGATAAATACTATCACACCCCACAGACAAAAAAGAGGCCTACTAAATGCTGTAGGAACTGTACAAAAATGGCTTTACGGTGCCATGGACGACAATGATAGACAAGACCATGAACAACACCTCAACATCATCGACGCAAACAACCACAAGGCTATCGAAACAATAAACAAACAAATAGATATTAATACTAATATCAATAAAACGTTTCTTGAATTAACAAGTAAGGAAAGGCTAAGTTCGGGTGCAACCGAACATTTTATACTCTCGCAATTTATTGAAGAAATTTAACCAATACCAATATGCGGAATAAAACTCACCGTATTTTTGAAAAACCTATAATTAGGTATATGGGAGCTAGGAGAAGATACTTTTGAAAAACCTACAATGAGGTATATGGAAATGTTATGACCCGATTTTAATAATTTTTGGAACAGAGACACACATAAAGACCAAGATCCAAGGAGAGGCGCTCCAGATATTACGAACACTAAACAGCGACTCATCGTGGGACGAAGTGAAGACAGAACTGATACGGAACTTCGGATTAAGAGAAAGCTATCACCAACTCTTCCACCAGGCCATTACAACCAGGCAGTATAATGTAAGTCATTATTATTACAATTTAAAAAACATAACTCTAAGTATAATTTAGACGAAAATAAGCCGACAGAATTTTCTCCTAAGACAAACGAATCATTAATATTAAAAACATTTTTAAATAATATTCCGCCTCATTTATCGGCAATAATTTACGGTAGGAACATTAACCCATTAAGGGAAGCATTTTACATACTAGAAGAAACAGGACTTACTAATAGAAGTCAATATGGTCAAGTAGGAAATGAAAGAAAAAATCAAAGACCTGGGGGTCATAACGAAACAAATCATTGGTTTTATAATATCAACAATTCTAACAATCAATTCAAAAACGAAAGAACAAGGACGAATCCTAGACAAGGAAATACAGAACAAACACGATTAAACTGTAATCGTTTCAATAATCAAAACCAAAGTAATAACACAGCAAGGTCATTCAGACGGACTTACCAAAACCATAACAATTATAACGGTGCAAGACGTAACTATAGGAATGAAATTCCAATTGAAATAGACCATATAAACCAAGAAAAAATTTTCCTTGGACCATACCAAAACTACCTTCCGTTAGTAGAATTAACAATAAAAATGAAAAGATTACATGCCTAATCGACTCAGGCTCTACTACATCCCTTATTGACAATAGAAAATTAATCAAGTCTAAAAGAATACTATTAAATAACTCAATAAAAACCCGGTCATTTAATAGTGAAGCACTAATCAAATGGAAAATAATAACAAGTTTACCCCTCGAATTTAATTTTGACGCAAATATGTCATGGAAATTAACTAACCTACATAATAAAGGATTCGATGCAATCCTTGGGCAAAACATATTAAAACCATTACAAGCAGTTATTGATATGAGAAACGATACCTTAACAATTAATAACGAAGTGATAAAATTTATGAATTCTTGCCCATATAATTTTAATGAAATTTACCAATTGGAAAGTACGGAAAATAGTGATTTACAAATTGAGCAATTTACAACAAATCTAAATAAAGAAGAGAAATTTTTAGTTACTAAGTTAATAAAAAATTACAAAGAACTATTTTATAAAGAAGGAGATGACCTTACTAGTACACCAGCTATTGAACACGAGATAGTGACCACGATGGACACTCCAGTATATTCGAAAATTTACAGATACCCACAGGTACACAAAGATGAGATAACTAAACAAATTAAGGAAATGTTAACACAAGGAATCATAAGAAATAGCAATTCCCCTTCCAATAGTCCTTTATGGATAGTATCAACAAAATCAGAATACTCCCAAACAAAGAAATGGCGGATCGTGATAGACTACAGAAAACTAAATGATATCACAATCGATGACCAATTCCCAATTCCAAACATTGATAATATATTAGATAAATTAGGAAGAGTTGTATACTTTACGACACTCGATCTCGCAAAAGGATTCCACCAAATCTTAGTAAAAGAGGAAGATAGAAAGAAAACCGCGTTTTCCACCCCTTTTGGTCATTACGAATACGTTAGATTGCCATTCGGTCTCAAAAACACCCCATCAACCTTCCAAAGGCTGATGAATTGAGTTCTTAGAGAACACTTAAATGAAATATGCGAAGTATACATGGATGACATTCTCGTTTTCAGTACAACATTAGAAGAGCATATACAAAGTCTAACAAAAATTTTCAATGCACTAAAGAAGCATTACCTTAAGGTACAATTTGACAAGTGCAATTTTTGTGCCAAAGAAACACAATTTCTAGGCCACGTTTTAACACCTGAAGGAGATAAACCGAATTTTGAGAAGATAAATAAAATACAAGATCTAAAATTACCAAAAACAACAAGACAAATAAAGTCTTTTCTAGGAGTTACGGGATACTATCGAAATGCCTTACTGTTATGAATGTTGTTTGATATTATGTATTACATTTCAGGTTTTAAGCTGTTTAAAGACAGTAAAGTTGAGGATTTTATGATCTAATATATTTGTTTTAATAATAACATGAAAAAATTAGCACCAAAATGCATGTTTTATGAAAAAATGGAAAACATTGGCCGAACACTGTTGTAGGAAAACAAAATGCTGCCTTGCCCCAGTAAAGAGCTGCCACGAAACAAAGCAATTTTCAATTATCGATTATCACGAGCTCGAAGAGTAATAGATAATTGTTTTGGTATTTTAACCACTCGATGGCGTATTCTGCAAAAGGTCAAAGACTTTTCGCAGGTTGTTGGGAGTGCAGTACATTCAATAAATAGAACTCGTCGTTATGCATCTAATATCGCATTTTGTTTAGAGGTCTTTTTGACAGAGTATTTTGTAAACGAAGGGGCGGTTTCATTTCAAGAAAGTTATGTTAGTGTATAGACATGGACAGGAAAAAAATCGCGCATGCTGCTGAATATTTTGAGTCTGTTATGTACTTGATTTATGATCTTTATATTTAAACTTGAAAAACAAATTAAAAAATAACTAAGTTCGGTTATTACATTATTTTTAGACTGTATAAGTAAGTACCTAAAGGAAAGGACTCTAAAGAGTTTGGTTGATATACCTTTAGTAGTTTACGAGATATATACAAAAAACTTAGTAGGGGGTGTTCTTTTGCACCTAATTTTACCTTAAAATCTTTGTTCATGGCTTAGTTATGGCACTTTATATGATTTCGGGTTTCGCCATTTTGTGGTCCGATTTCTACCTTCCTATGGTTATAAGAAACACGCGAGTTACGTCGACGTCGATGCCAACCACTATCGGCATGACCGATATGAATGCAACTGCAATTCATAACATTCAACTACAAGTGGTTGCCCCAAAACAATAATAAGAAAATAAATAATATATTTTGTATTAGAAAATAGAACTTAGCTTAAGAAAATACTGGTAATAAAAGATAAGAAGAATTTTGACTATCAACCAGGAAAGCCACGTCTTTGCATTTACAAACATTAAACTAAAGTTTAAAGTAGAAAAAGAATTATTGAACCGAAGTTCAATATACGGATAAAGTATTAAGTTAAATATAATTTTAACTAATATTGAACCGAAGTTCAATATACGGATAAAATATTAAATTTATGAACTCGGGGTTCATAAACACAACTGGCGCAGTCGACGGAACTTTGTCCTCCTTAGACAAAGAAAAAGAACTCAAACGCTAAATCGGAAAAGTGAAAGTGAAAGTGCGAAAACAAAATAAAAACAAAAATAAAAATTTAACTCAAACGCCAAATCGGAAAAGTGAAAATGTGAAAACAAAAATAAAAATTGAACTCAAACGCTAATCGAACAAGTGAAATAATTGAGAAAAGGTGAAATTTAAATTTATTTAATCGGCGATTTTCTACGAGAAGGGCAAGGATATTAAAAAAAAAATGGTGTTGCGAAATTGAAATCAAAGGCGAAAATTAAATCGTTATTCGCTACATTTGTACAGCAAGAAATTGTTTTGTCGACAATTTAATGAGTCTCAGAGGTAATGTCGCATTGCATATTGCCTCAGGAATAATTACTTTTAACCGATTGCCACATAAACATAACTGTATACTTTGAATAAGCAAACACAACACAACACAACTGGCTTAACAACACAGAAACTTGCTTAAATTGAAGTAACAACAACAAAAACAAAAACTATGGCATCCAACAACCAAGACCTAAACCTGATATCAGCATCGGACCTCCTTAAGGAAGCTGCGAAAATCAGAGAGTTTAGAGGCGACGGGAACTGTGACATCTCTTCATTCATTAGATAGGTGCAACTGATCCTGCCCTTGTTCAACGAGAACCAACCGGCCAAAAATTATGTGTGGGAGAGACACATAAAGACCAAGATCCAAGGAGAGGCGCTCCAGATAATACGAACACTAAACAGCGACTCATCGTGGGACGAAGTGAAGACAGAACTGATACGGAACTTCGGATTAAGAGAAAGCTATCACCAACTCTTCCACCAGGCCATTACAACCAGGCAGTATAATGTAAGTCATTATTATTACAATTTAAAAAACATAACTCTAAGTATAATTTAGACGAAAATAAGCCGACAGAATTTTCTCCTAAGACAAACGAATCATTAATATTAAAAACATTTTTAAATAATATTCCGCCTCATTTATCGGCAATAATTTACGGTAGGAACATTAACCCATTAAGGGAAGCATTTTACATACTAGAAGAAACAGGACTTACTAATAGAAGTCAATATGGTCAAGTAGGAAATGAAAGAAAAAATCAAAGACCTGGGGGTCATAACGAAACAAATCATTGGTTTTATAATATCAACAATTCTAACAATCAATTCAAAAACGAAAGAACAAGGACGAATCCTAGACAAGGAAATACAGAACAAACACGATTAAACTGTAATCGTTTCAATAATCAAAACCAAAGTAATAACACAGCAAGGTCATTCAGACGGACTTACCAAAACCATAACAATTATAACGGTGCAAGACGTAACTATAGGAATGAAATTCCAATTGAAATAGACCATATAAACCAAGAAGAAAATTTTCCTTGGACCATACCAAAACTACCTTCCGTTAGTAGAATTAACAATAAAAATGAAAAGATTACATGCCTAATCGACTCAGGCTCTACTACATCCCTTATTGACAATAGAAAATTAATCAAGTATAAAAGAATACTATTAAATAACTCAATAAAAACCCGGACATTTAATAGTGAAGCACTAATCAAATGGAAAATAATAACAAGTTTACCCCTCGAATTTAATTTTGACGCAAATATGTCATGGAAATTAACTGACCTACATAATAAAGGATTCGATGCACAAGCAGTTATTGATATGAGAAACGATACCTTAACAATTAATAACGAAGTGATAAAATTTATGAATTCTTGCCCATATAATTTTAATGAAATTTACCAATTGGAAAGTACGGAAAATAGGGATTTACAAATTGAGCAATTTACAACAAATCCAAATAAAGAAGAGAAATTTTTAGTTACTAAGTTAATAAAAAATTACAAAGAACTATTTTATAAAGAAGGAGATGACCTTACTAGTACACCAGCTATTGAACACGAGATAGTGACCACGATGGACACTCCAGTATATTCGAAAATTTACAGATACCCACAGGTACACGAAGAAGAGATAACTATATTCAAAGAAAAATCTAAGCGTATAAATACATAAGAGTAACGAAAACAGAGAACACTATGTAGAAGAAAGAAATATAGGTTACGCAAAGAATTATAAAAGTGTTAGGCATAAGGAACAACCTAAGTTTATAAAAACAAATCTAAATGATATACATTTAAACAACGTTAAACGGAAATACAAATTTGCAGAGGCAATGGATCCTGAAACTTTTGATCCTGACAGCAATTTGGGCCCTGGGGCTGGGACAAGTAACAATAGATAAAATAGAAACCAACAAAGGATATAAAGAAATACAAACAGGCGATGCAGATATAGTTAAGTCATACGTAACAATACTACACGTCATAAATCCACTAGAAATATCAAATTTACTTAATGAAATAGAATATAATATAAAATCGGCAAATTTGGACATTGCATTGGTAGGACAAGCAACACTAAACATGCAAATTAAATTTATTAGAAGCAAGATAAATACTATCACACCCCACATACAAAAAAGAGGCCTACTAAATGCTGTAGGAACTGTACAAAAATGGCTTTACGGTGCCATGGACGACAATGATAGACAAGACCATGAACAACACCTCAACATCATCGACGCAAACAACCACAAGGCTATCGAAACAATAAACAAACAAATAGATATTAATACTAATTTCAATAAAACGTTTCTTGAATTAACAAGTAAGGAAAGGCTAAGTTCGGGTGCAACCGAACATTTTATACTCTCGCAATTTATTGAAGAAATTTAACCAATACCAATATGCGGAATAAAACTCACCGTATTTTTGAAAAACCTATAATTAGGTATATGGGAGCTAGGAGAAGATACTTTTGAAAAACCTACAATGAGGTATATGGAAATGTTATGACCCGATTTTAATAATTTTTGGAACAGAGACACACTATTAGAAGAAAACAATTTCCTCTGAATTAAATTGAGATATCTGAGAGATTTACACATATTTTCGGTTAAATATTTTTCGGTAAGTTCAACATGTTCGATATCTGGGGCCTTGAAAAGTTATGGTCCGTTTTCGACAATTTTTTCACAAGTGAAGCCAGATATGATATGCACTAATTGTGTATAGTTTTATTCCGTTATCTTCTTTGGTTCCTTATGTTTCCATTATAAAGTGAAGGAATAAGATGGATTTTAAAATTGAGTTATAAGGAAAGTAGTAGTGGTTGTCAAGAAAATATTATATACCGAATTTCATTCGAATCGGTCGAGTAGTTCCTGAGATATGGCTTTTGACCCATAAGTGGGCGTTGCCACGCCCATTTTTCATTTTTTAACAAAATCTGAGTACAGCTCCCTTCTGCTATTCAGCTATCTTCTGCAAAATTTAGTGTTTCTGACGTTTCTCGTTAGTTAGTTAACCCACTTTTAGTAATTTTCAACCTAATCTTTGTATGGGAGGTGGGCGTGGTTATTATCCGATTTCAACTATTTTCATGGTGTGTGGTGGGGTATTTAAGAGACCCGATTGCAGAAAGTTTGGTTTATATAGCTTTATTAGTTTGCGAGTTAAATACAAATAACCGATTTGTGGGCGGGGTCACGCCCACTTCCCCAAAAAAATTACATCCATATATGCCCCCTCCTAGTGCGATCCTTTATTCCAAATTTTACTTTTATATCTTCATTTATGGCTTAGTTATGACACTTTATGTGTTTTTGGTTTTCGCCATTTTGTGCCCGTGGCAATGGTCCGATTCTGCCCATTTTCGAATTTGATCTGCTTATGGTGCCAAGGAATATCTGTGCCAAGTTTCGTCAAGATATCTTAATGTTTACTCAAGTTACAGCTTGCACAGACGGACAGACATCCGGATTTCAAATCTACTCGTCATCCTGATCACTTTGGTATATATGACTCTATATCTAACTCTTTTAGTTTTAGGTGTTACAAACAACCGTTATGTGAAAAAAACTATAATACTCTCGTAGCAACTTTTGTTGCGAGAGTATAAAAATACTTATACATAATGATAGGGATATGATATCTGCAAAACTAAACTCCATAGGGAACATAAGTAAAAGGACCCAAGACGAAATTTTATACCTTGAATTTTCTCTAAAACTTAAAATATTACAAGACAATGTAGAACACATACAAGACAATATAGCAGCAAGTGGTTTAGGAATTTTACATAGCAACATGATAACCGACCAAGAAATACAACATAGACTCACAAAAATTGCAAAAAAATAAAACTAGGATCCCTTACAGGCAAAAACCATAATATTATTTTCGCTATCAAAATTCCAACCGAATTAATAACACTACACACATCTATAATATTGCCGTTAGGAGATATAAGCAACTTTGAGTTAATGCTTCAACAAGTATATGCACTAAGGTATAATAATGAATTGTACGAATTGAATGATAATATAGATTTACAACGTCTTAAGCCAATTAATAATTGTTTGATAAAAATAAACTGTATGAAAATTTGTTGAAGTTACGTCGACGTCGATGCCACCCACTATCGGCATGACAGATATGAATGCAACTACAATTCATAAGAACTGCAACAAAGAAATAATTCTTTTGCTATTTCGAGTGGGCAACTTTATATCGCTTTTAAACATTTTTAATTTATTTTTGTTAGTCCGTTTTTGTCTCTCGTCTCTAAAATACCCATATAAACATGATTTAGTCCGTCATCAGTAATTGTTTACATAAAAACTTCAAAATGGTTTATTTCTTTTACATTTCCGCAACTCATTCACCAACGGATAGATTTCGAGCAAAATTTTCGATTTTGCGGATTCAATGATTTCGTAATTCGCGATTTCGTAATTAGAACTTAGAATTTTGACTATCAACCAGGAAAGTCACGTCTTTGCATTTACTAAAGTTTGCATTTTAAACTAAAGTTTAACGTAGAAAAAGAATTATTGAACCGAAGTTCAATATACGGATAAAATATTAAATTTATGAACTCGGGGTTCATAAACACAACTCGCGTGCCAAGTTTTATCAAAATATCTCAATTTTTACTTAAGTTACGGCCTACACAGTCAGACAGTCAGACATCCGGATCACCCTGCTATATCTAACTCTTTTAGTTTTAGGGGTTACAAGTAACCGTTATGTGAACAAAACTATTATGCTCTTTGCAACCTATTGCGAGAGTATGACAATTAGCTAAACAAGTAAGGAAGGCCTAAGTTCGAGTGTAACCGAACATTTTATACTCTCGCAATTTATTTATTTAATTTTATTGTTATAATACACAATTTGCCCTATATATTCGTCATATACATATATGGTATATAGTCCATAGAATGTTGGGAATCCTAATATTAGTATATGAGAGCTAAGAGAAGTTATGACTAGATTTCGCCCATTTTTGGCACGGGGACATATTATTAGAAAAAAATTTTTTTTTAGAAGGACACTATAAATTCAGTATTTGTGCAAAGTTCCGTTCCGATATCTTCACTAGTGCTTACTTTATATATTGTAAAGTAAATGATTTACAAATTTCATACAAATTTGCTTCCATAACTCGAAGTTTTCCATAACTGGAACTTTTGAAGTGGCAATAGAAGGCAACTTTCATACAAATTTCCTTCCATAAATCGAACTTTTTGGTCAGGGCATAATACAAAATTTAAATTTTTTCTATCGAGGTAGAATTTTAGAAGAGTCCCTCTATATTTTATGGTATGGTGGGTAAATCTATATTTTACGGCTTTTGGAAAAATTTATGTTTTAATGAAAATTTCTACGGATGCGAAGAGGTCCTCAATTAAGAGTCCGGACATTCCAGGTGCATCCCCTCAAATTAAGATTCTTAAAACGTTTGCGGGGTTCGTCCTCAGAAGAGGAGTTTCTCATCCGTGGAATTAATCGTTTTTTCATCCCAAATCCAACTGGTAGATGTCCTCACTAAAGGTTAACATCACCGCCATCCAGGAAGGGCGATGGACGGGACAAGGACGGAAGAAGGTGGAGCTTTGCTATATCTACTACAGCGGCCATAAAAAGGAGCGCTAATTTGGTGTTGGATTTGTGGTGAGAGAGAGACTCCGTCGTCCTGGCATTCACCCCGGTTGATGAACGTCCAGCCACAATTCGAATCAAAGCGAGGCGCTGCCCCCCCACGATGTCAAAATCGTGCTTGGCGATTTTAAATCTAGGGTGGGTAAAGAAGGTGTCTTTGGCACAACAGTCGGAAAATTCAGCCTCCATGACGAAACATCGCCAAACGGCCGGAGGCTTTTATGTATGAGATTGATTTTTTCAATTTGAATTTATTGGGAGAGAGTTTATTGAAAATTTATTCAGCAGGGTCGACACAAATTCCTCTTGGCTATATCCTCCGCGCGGGTGTCGACTGGATAATGGGTGGCGCTGCCTACACTGCTGCGGTCTCAAGCTCTCTATATAACAATAGAGGGCAACGGGAGAAGCCTAGCAAAGAGGTGTTGAAAGCCAAATCGCGATACAAGGCGGCGGTAACCGACTTGAAGGCAAGACCAACCTTAGCGAAGAGGAGACGAAACCGTTGGCTTGGGCCAGAGAGGAGGTGAAAAGCGGCCGGGCGCACTTTGCCTCACGTAGTTGGTGTAATGCCCCGAATTCAGCATTTGCTATCCGAATTGAGGAGCATATTGCTGAAAAGAGGCAACGATCGACAGAGAGCGAACCGAAAGCGCCAGCAAAGAAAAGGAAGACGAAGGACGAGGCTGAGAAGCCAAAAGTCAAGCGTGCGGACGACAAGCCGACAACGTCCAGAGCAGCGGCAGCAGCTAATGAGGTGGCAGAGCGACACTTGATCGTGGCTCTCATTGGCCGCAGTAACCCGCTGGGACAGATGACGCAGGAGCGGTGGAAAGTAGTCAAAATGAAGCTCCTAGAAGCGCTCTTCTTGAGGATGGACGCCGATCCAAGCGCACCAATGCCAACGTTTGATGGAGCGGGGTGGCTTGGTTGCGTCAAAATCGTTAAATGTAAGGACGACCCGACGCTCACATGGGTGAAGGAAGCAGTGAGAACGCTTCCAAACCTGTGGAAGGACGCGAAACTCGAGGTTGTGGATCGAAGCAGCATTCCGTCGGTTCCTACAGCGAAGGTTGTGATACCTCGCGTAGTAGACCCGGAACATGCATTTCGGCTGCTACAACGACAAAACGCGGACGTGCCGACGAGTGATTCGAGAGCACTGAGCGTGGCTAAAACTGCAAACGCAGATGGAGGCCAGAGCTACATACTCCAAATCAATAAGGCGGCCGACGACATCTTATATGCCTGATTCGGGATGATGGCGTGGGGTGTTGGAAGTGTATTCCTTCGCCTCAAAAAGCGCCACCCTGCGGATGGCAATGAAAACACACTGGAGAAGAGTGAAGTCGAAAAAGATCTCGGAATTGAATAGATAATGGCAACTTCACTAGTCTTGCAGGAGGTGGAGGGGTCATCTGATCAGCACTCTAAGGTTAATGAACCATAAGTTGACGGTACTTCAGGTGAACCTCCACAAAAGTAAGATCGCATCTGCCGAACTCCTTCTCAATCTAGAGAAGGGCGGCTACGACGGGGCTTTAGTCCAGAAACCATGGTTAGCATCGGGTAACGTG
Organism: Zeugodacus cucurbitae; assembly: GCF_028554725.1. NCBI lineage: Eukaryota > Metazoa > Arthropoda > Insecta > Diptera > Tephritidae > Zeugodacus > Zeugodacus cucurbitae. The sequence continues at coordinate 38,018,068 of NC_071668.1, forward strand.
GTCGGTGAGCTAAAGTCACCAAACTACACAACTTATACCACGAGCGTCACAAACAAGGTAAGAACGGCGATACTGGTAAACAAGAAGCTGTATTCCCATGCTAACTTAAACCTCTCCACAGATGACCTGACGGTGGTGGCGGTAAAGGATTGCAAGGATGAGCTCATACTCCTTGCATCCTGTCACCTGCCACAATACGGCGAGGCACCGACTGCAGAACTCTGGAGGCTGGCGGCTACATCCAGCAGAAGGAAGCAGTCGCTGATAGTTGGAGCTGGAGCTAACGCGCACCACACGGTTTGGGGAAGCCACGATATTAATGCAAGAGGTGAGTCCTTATTAAACTTTACATTAGTAAGTAATCTAGTGATAGCAATCCGAGTGGAGGAACCTATGTATATAGGACCAACCTCGAAAAACGTCCTAGACATTACACTTTACATCAGTAGTGGTACAACGGTAGAGAACTGGAGGGTGCTCGGTACACCGTCATTCTCTGACCATAGATATATACGTTTCTTTATTACAACTGAAGTTAAAGCTAGAGTTGAGGCTATAAGATACCACAGAATCACAAACTGGGTACGATACCGACATATTCTTGGTGGAACAAAGAGCTCGAATCGTGTAGACGTTGTGTAAGAAAAATCTTGAACTTGGCCAAGCTTGTGGAGAGCGAGGAATGTTGGATGGAATATAAGGATCTGTTAAGAGACCACAAAAAGTTAGTGCGCAGGAGCAAACGACAGTCGTGGAAAAACTTTTATAGCAGCTTTGAAAAAACAAACGAGATGGCAAGACTCAGAAAACTGCTATCTAAAAGCTCATCGCCAGGTGTAATTCGCAAAAACTACGGAGAGTGGACGGGGAATTGCAGGTACTCTTTAGAGGTTCTAGTTAGCGTACACTTTCCGGGATGCAAGAACCCGGCTAACTTTACACACGAAGGAAATACTGTTATTATCCTGCCCGAGTGCATAATTATGGAAGATAAAATAGAATGGGCAATCCGCTCCTTCGACTCTTACAAATCGCCCGGTACGGATGGTATCTTTCCAGTCATGCTACAGAACGCACTGCAGCTGTCCGTGCCGTGGTTGCGAGTAATATTCAGAGGATGTCTAAGGTTTGGTTATGTACCGCACTCATGGAGAGAGGCTTGGGTTGTTTTCATACCGATGGCAGGTAAAAACAATAACAGCTAACCGAAAGAGTTCAGACCCATAAGTCTAACCTCTTTCCTTCTGAAGGCGCTGGAGAAAATACTAGATAAAGGGACACAGCGCCTCCTGGCAGCTTGTCCAAATCACAACATGTGTACACAGAGGGCAGATCCGTAGAGACTGCTCTCCATTCATTGGTATACAACATTGAAAAAGCTCTAGAATACAAGGAATATGCTCTGATAGCATTCCTGGACATTTCGGGAGCATTCAATAATATGTCTACGGAATCCATCCTACAAAGTATCGAGTCATTGGGTGTTGAGCCTGTCTAGGAAGAAAAAAGCAGAATGGAATGATGCCAGTGTGACCAAGGGAGTCTACTCCTAAGGACATTAGTGGTAAACAACTTGTTAAAACATTTTGAAAACAAAGCTCCCAAGATAACAGCGTATGCGGATGACATCACCATCTTAATAACGGGAAAGTGTCACACTGTCAGCAATATAATGACTAGCACTCTCAACACTGTCAACAACTGGGCAACGCTAGCGGGAGTGGGGCTCAATGCGGAAAAGACAGACCTTCTGGTGTTTACTAGGAGGTACAAAATACCTGCCCCCTTCGCTAAATGGGACCGAGCTCCCGGTCAAGACCGTACCAAATACCTAAGGGTAGTCTTGGACACCAAACTTCGGTGGAAGTACAATGTGGAGGAGAGAGTAAGGAAAGCCAGTAATGCTCTGTATGCATGCAGGAAGATGCTTGGCACTACCTGGGGGCTTTCTCCCTCCCTCTGGTGCTCTACGGTGTTGTGGTGTGGTAGACGCGCTATGTATAAAGGGGCCCTAAGAACCACCCCAACGGCTGCTCTAGAACGAATATTAAACCTGCCACCTATAGATCTATTTGCCGAAAACTTCGCGGCGAAATCGGCGGGTCGACTGAGGGCAACAGGTGAATTTACATACAGATCCTTCGGACACAGATCTGTTGCTAAGGACAATCTGACAGGCACCGACTATCTGGTCCCATTCTACAACTGGGAAAGAAATTTCACGGTAAATTTCACGGTTGGCGCAAGGGCACCGCAACTACACGCAACATATTAAATATTTATACGGATGGCTCTAAAATGGATGAGGGAGTAGGTGCAGGGATATACTGTCCGGAATTCGGCATAAAACAACCGTTCAAACTGCCGAACCACTGCAATATATTTCAAGCAGAGGTCTTTGCTATTGGGAAGGCAGCAGAGCTAGCCTCCAACGCACAAGCCCAATACTCTAAAATTAACATCTGCATAGACAGCCAAGCAGCAATCAAGGCAGTAATCTCGTGTCGAATATCGGCCAAAAGTGTCTTGGGCAGCAGGGCAGCGGTGGAGAGCGTCGCCAGGAATATGAGGCTACGCTTCGGGTGTAGGCCATAAAGGCATCGAGGGCAACGAAGTCGTTGACGGGATTGCCAAGAGTGGTGTACAGCTGTCACCCGGAAACATGATCAACATTGGTAAACCCATGTACATTCTGTACGACGACATAGATAGGTGCATGGCAAGAAAACTCAGATCTCGCTGGAAGGATCTAGATGGATAAGAGGGGCTGTCAGATCTGGAGGAATGCAGAAAATGTCAAGAGCGAGGCACCAAGGAAATAATGGAACATCTCTTGAGCGTTTATCCTGCGTTATCGAGACAACGTCTTAACCATAAGACCATAACTGGTCTATGCGTGCCTACCAGACCAACCTAACATAACCTATTCAGCAGATTTTTCTGCATTTTGAAAAACAAAAACGTCTGGAGATATTACTGTCGTTTGTGTTACCATAGCCAAGCTTGAGTTGGTCAACTATTAACCATAAAATTTCTATAGATTGATTCTGAGTTCTTCGTTTCTAAAATAACGCTTATTTGTTCCGGTGTTTAAATCTTATCTCAACTCAATTCAACTACTATTTTTTGTCCACTTAAACTGAGAAATTCATACTGTTTTTTTTCACTCTATATAAATACCCTAAAAAGATAATTTTGCAAATATTTCTTATCAGAAAAGACTAATAAACATACCGATTGGTATAAATTTAAGACTATACTGAATAAAGTCGATTTTAAGCTAGTGCATATCGACAGATGCTGACTTAGATTGTGACATGACATTACAATACAACAAAGTTATATAACAGACTTACATACCATATGTTAGGTCGGCAGTAAAATACTCGCAAATTGGGAAACCTGTTTATTATTTTATTCGTGCCGCGAAAACAACAACGTAACCACAAAGAACGCGAAAATAATACGAAAGTTGTAAATATATACCGATACTTTTATACGTATACTTATATAAATAGATAAATTAAAAGTTCGCAGTGGCAAACCTTTTGAGAGAAACCCCTTGTATTTTGGAACACCAAAAACAAGCAGGTTTGCAACGAACACTAATTAAGCATATTACATGCTCACAATAGGCACATAACGTGCACACACATACATATATAAAAAGTATATTGACCTCTCGCATGAAGCACATACGAGGACATTCGAATAAGTCCTTAAAATTACAAGCACATACGAGGATAGTCAAATAAGCCATTAAAAAAAAATTAATTAAATCACGACAACAAACAATAATAAAACATGAATAAATAAAACTCGGTCGCTATTACAAAATTACGCGCATTTTATTAATTTAATCGAAAAAAAATTACACAACCTTATTTACTGAATACAGTTTTCGGTAATTTACTCGTATCAGTCTTCACTGAAACATATACTTTAACAATTAACACTTTCTAAATGAGCACAGATTCCAAAGTATCCAAAGCTACTCAATTTTTTAAAATTCCAAAAATGGCTGATGACGATAAGCAAGGCACACCTGCAGAAGCTGCACGCTCAAAGCAGAGTGTAAAACAAAAAGATCAAAAGATCATTTACTATCAATATTCATCACTGAAAGTGATACTTTTAAAAACTATTGCACATAATTTAAAGCTTCCCCTATTGCTGAGGTCACGGAATCGGTTTCAAAGGTGAAACTCGAAAGTGTTCACGAATTATGGGCACGCCTTCTGGCAGCGTACGATACAGTAATTGATACTGAGTACGCTGAACTCCCTGAAAACATAAAAGCTTCGGCGACAGCCAAATTAAATAATTGCCGTGATCAGAACGAACTAATAAGGGGAATGATAAGCGAACAATTAAATGAATTAAGGCCAAATAGCGCCACTACTCCCCCTCCCAGAGTAGTCACAACAACAAAAGTAGACCTAGATAAAGGCGTGTATCTAAATATACCAACTTGTGATACTGAAGTTTTTACTGGATGTTATGACCAATGGCAGTCCTTCCGGGATATGTTCACAGCCCTTTACATAAACCATCCTAGACGTGCAGAAGCACAACAGCTATTCCAACTAAGGTACAAAACACAAGGGGAAGCAGGCATTATCGTCAAGCAATTCTATTTAAATGGCGAAAATTTTAAGCTAGCTTGGGAAGCACTAGTCCAAAGTTATGAAAATAAAAGAGTGAAATAAAAGCTATATTTCATTACCCAAAAATTAAACAAGAAACCAGCCAGGAATTTCAAAAATTTTACTCGACAGTGTCTAATTGCCTATCAGTATTAAAAACACAAAATGCCCCCGTAGAATCGTGGGACAATATGATAGTAACTATTTGTGCAGAAAAACTCCTCGAGGCTGCGTTACTACGATGGAAACAATCACTAGACGATAGAAATGAAATGAAAACATTCCTCGCTGCTCAGGACGAGATAGCTGAGCGAATGGACAGCAAAAATATAAATCTATTAAGTCATCAAAATGAGTCAAGTAAAACCTTGTTTAAACCTCAAGCCAGCAATAATATGCAATACAATAGACACGCCAATAAAAGTCACACATTCGTTTCAAATCAAAATAATCAACGGCAATCATTGTCTGAACTCTGTAAGGGAGGTCATAAGTTAAGATCTTGCGAGAGATTCAAAAAATTACCCGTTTCAGATGGAAACAATGTTGTCCGTCAACACATACTTTGCATAAACTATCTGTCGAATTATCATATGACAAAAAACTGTGAAAGCAAATTCAATTGTGTACATTGTCAACGAAGACACCACTCACTGCTTCACATTACTAATTTTCAAAATATGAAGCAAAATAAGTTTAATAAAACCACGGTGTTAGTCGCTACAACTACATCGGGTAATCCCGAAATAAGTGAGGAAAACTATATTGCTCTAAAGCAGCAAAAATTCAAGCGCTTTATTCAGAAAATGAAAGCAAAACTCTTTTGCCCACTGCGGTCATCACCATTGAACATAAAGTGTTATATTCAAACAAAGAGCACTAGTAGACCAAGGCTCTCAAAGAGCCTTTATATTAGCAAAAGCTCAAAATCGGATAAAATTGCCAACAAAACATTCCAATTTCCAAATATCGGGAATGGGCGGAAGAGTAGTCCAAAACTCAAATAAAATCTGTTCCATTACCCTTATATCACCACTAGCGGATAAGCGCATTCTAGCAGAAGCAATAGTCTTACCGCAACTTACAAACATGCTTCCTAGCTACCAAATAAAGAGCAAGCATTTGGATAAGGTTTCACATCTGAATCTAGCAGATCCCAACTGCAACACCCCAGCTCCAATAGATATTCTATTAGGCAGCGACCTTATACCACAAATTATACTAGAAGGTGTTGAAAAAATATCAAACACCCTTCTAGCACAAAATACTATACTCGGTTGGATACTAAGTGGACCAGTTACCGAAACAGTTACCACTTTGACAACTCAAGTTGAAGAAATATCCAATGAATACCTTAATACACAATTAAGGAAATTGTGGGAGTTAGAAGAACTCCCTCCCATATCGATTACAACACCAGAAGATCAGTATTGTGAAGACTTTTACAAATCTACAACTACTAGATCAGAAAATGGACGGTACGTCGTACGACTACCACGAAAACAACAATTTCCTCACAAACTCGCCTTGGGTCACTCCCGCACCTTTGCCATACAGCAGTTTCTAAGCATGGGAAAAACCCTACTTAGAAGAGGTGAACTCAAACAAGACTATGATGGGGTCTTAGGAGAATATCTCCATTTAGATCACATGGAGGAAGTAGTCCCATGCGAAAAAATCATTAACGGCAAATACCACTCATTCTACTTGCCACATCATGCAGTAGTGAAGCCAGACAAAAAACAATAAAGGTTAGAGTTGTTTTCAATGCCTCAAGGGCCACTAGCTCGGGGAATTCCCTCAATGATATTATATTCACAAGACCCACCCAAAAGAGAGAGAGCTTTCAACCTATACGGACGTGTATTTGATGCGCTCCGTGATTATTCTCTAAAACCTAAAATTAAAATAAAATACGTAAAAAACAAAACAACTTAAACAGTGCATTAAGCCAAGCGTTAGTCAATAACGCCGAAATTGTTAACAAAACAAAAAAAATCACAAAAATAAAAGTGTACAAACAATAATAAATACTAAATAACAAATTCTAAATGCGAGAAAATAAACAATAACATGAGCGCTGCGCAGCCTCACCAACAAGGCCGTAGGCATTCTCTGAATGCCTACTTTAGCTTTGTGGAGCCTGCAAAACCAGCTCCTACCAACAAACAAGGCAAAGGCGAGAAGGATGAGACATCACAGCGATCAACTGAGCAGCACCCTAAGCAGAGCTTAGCAACAACAATAGCAACAGAGAACGGCAGCCAACAACGGCCAGCAACAAACACGAACGCATCAACAAATAAGCAGGTACCTGCAAGCGAGCAGACAGCGAAGAAAAGCATGCGAAGGGTACCACCACAGTCGCGTATGCCAAACCGCCCCCAATATATTTGCGCGAGCGTAGCTCAAATACTCTTGTTGCTAAATTAAGCGAAATTGTAGGTACAAAAAACTTTCATATAGTGCCTTTAAAAAAAGGCAATATAGATGAAACGAAAATACAGACATACACTGAGAAAAGTTTTATGGATGTTGTAAAGTTTTTGTCGGATAAAAACAAAAATTATTATTCCTATCAGTTGAAGAGCTCAAAGGGCCTAGCTGTAGTAATTAAAGGTATAGAGTCATCTGTAGACTCTAGTGAAATCAAAGAAGCTCTTGAAGAATGTGGCTTTGAAGTTAAAACTGTCGTAAACATCTTTAACAGAAACAAAGTACCACAACCAATGTTTAGAATTGAATTGATGCCGAATTCTAACCAGCTTAAAAAGAACGAAGTGCATCCAATATATAATTTAAAATATTTGCTGCACCGTAGAGTAACCGTAGAAGAACCACACAAAAGAAACGGTCCGGTACAATGCACCAACTGCCAAGAGTATGGGCATACCAAATCTTATTGCACTCTACGCAGTGTTTGTGTGGTATGTGGAGATTTACATCCCACTTCAAAATGTATCCTCAAGAAAGAGGATTTAAACAAAAAATGCAGCAACTGTGGAGGAAGTCACACTGCCAACTACAGGGGTTGTCCTGTTTATAAAGATTTGAAATCGAAGTTGTCACAGGGAATTCAAGCACGACGTAACCAAATGTTACATACTCCCCGTACTGACATTATAGATATCACAGACCATATTCCGAAATCTAGTAATATAAAAAATAATACTGTACAAGGGAGCTATGCCAATGTTGTAAAAGGCAACAATGTACAAATGCAACCACCGCAAAATCCTCCAAATAGTGGTATTGAAACTATGATCATAAATCTTACGCAATGTATGACGCAATTTATGTCTACAATGCAAAACATGATACAAAATTTAATAAAATCACAAAACCAAATGCTGCAAACCTTATTAAGTAAAAAATGAGCATACTAAACATTTGTATATGGAACGCTAACGGTGTTAACCAACATAAACTAGAGATAATTAGATTTCTGTCTGAAAAACATATAGATATAACGTTAATATCAGACACTCATCTGACAAACAAAAACAATTTTAAAATACCGGGATTTAGACTGTATGTTACAAATCACCCGGATGGAAAAGCACATGGCGGAACGACAGTATTGGTTAGAAATCGGTTAAACCACTTTACTCTGGGTTCTCATGCTACAGCACAGTTACAAGCTACAACAATATCGTTTAAAAATCTGGTTGTGATTTAAATCTATCGGCTATATACTGCCCACCTCGTTTTAAAATTACAGATAGCGAATTTAAAGGCTTTTTTGGAACGCTAGGTCTTAGATTTCTAGCAGGTGGAGATTATAATGCAAAACACATGTACTGGGGGTCACGTCTTAATAATCCGAAAGGACGCCAGTTGTACAAAACCATTATGAACCACAATAACCTTGATATAATATCTCCTGGTAAGCCTACATACTGGCCAAGTGATCGTAACAAAATACCAGATTTAATTGATTTCGCTGTAACCGCTGTCACCCGGATGGAAAAGCACATGGCGGAACGGCAGTATTGGTTAGAAATCGGTTAAACCACTTTACTCTGGGTTCTCATGCTACAGCACAGTTACAAGCTACAACAATATCGTTTAAAAGTCTGGTTGTGATTTAAATCTATCGGCTATATACTGCCCACCTCGTTTTAAAATTACAGATAGCGAATTTAAAGGCTTTTTTGGAACGCTAGGTCATAGATTTCTAGCAGGTGGAGATTATAATGCAAAACACATGTACTGGGGGTCACGTCTTAATAATCCGAAAGGACGCCAGTTGTACAAAACCATTATGAACCACAATAACCTTGATATAATATCTTCTGGTAAGCCTACATACTGGCCAAGTGATCGTAACAAAATACCAGATTTAATTGATTTCGCTGTAACCAGAAATATAGATAGATCACTTGTGACAGCTGATACATGTACAGACTTATCTTCTGATCATTCACCTGTACTAATAAAGTTGTGTGAAGAACCCATATTCGTTGAGCCAAAGGTGGGTCTAACATCTCACAAAACGAACTGGTTAAAATACAAAAAATATGTGAGTAGCCACATTAATATTGATGTAAAAATAGATACAGAAAGAGATATTAATGAAGGTATAAGAGAATTTAATGATGTAATATCAAATGCAGCTGTCATAGCAACACCAAACATAAGCAATAAACCGATTATCCGCAGAAAAATCACTAATAATGAAATAGAAAAGCTTGTAAATGAAAAAAGGCGAGCTAGACGTGAATGGCAGTTAATTCGCTCCCCTTCTACTCAGCTGCAACTAAAATATGCTGTACGAAAACTAAAAACAGCGCTTAAACGAGAGGAAGAATACCACACTCACAATTATATAAAGAAACTGTGTCCAAATTCAAACAAAGGAAATTCTCTTTGGAAAGCCCAAAAGTCAATGAAGCCTCCAGTCGACTCCAACTTGCCTATAAGAGGCTTGGGTGGAAACTGGGCACGAAGTGACGAGGATAAGGCAAATTGTTTCGCAAATCACCTAGAAAAGGTATTTCAACCTAATTGCCCAAAGAACAGCTTTAAGCTGCCAATCATCTCCAATAGCGCCAACGAGTCGCTTGAGTCTATTCAAACGTCAAAATCATAAAAGAGCTGAATCCAAAAAAGCCGGCAGGACACGATAAAATTACTCAAAAAATGGTAATTGAGTTACCAAATATTGCTTTGACAGTACTCTCCTTGCTCTTTAACGCTATTCTCAGTTTCGGGTACTATCCAAGTTCATGGAAAAAGTCGCAGATCATCATGATAGAGAAACCAGGTAAAGACTTGACACAGTCGTCTTCATACAGACCAATCAGTCTTCTACCCTGTCTTTCTAAAATATTTGAAAAAGTGTTACTATCAAAGATGGCTCCTTTCCTCCATGAAAATAATGTAATACCAACGCACCAATTCGGTTTTCGTGCAAAACATGGCACTGTAGAACAAGTAAATAGAATTACTAACGAAATCAGAAGGGCGTTCGAGTATAGAGAGTACTGTTCTGCTATATTTCTAGATGTGGCTCAGGCGTTCGATAAAGTGTGGCATGACGGGCTTTTATATAAGATCAAAAAAAGCTTACCTCTCGAAATGCATAAAACCTTGGAGTCTTATTTAAAAAATAGAAAGTTTACTGTCAAAGTAGGAGACTTCATTTCTGAAGAACGACCAATAAGAGCTGGTGAACCTCAGGGCAGTGTTTTAGGACCAACTCTATACATAATATATACAGCAGACCTTCCAACAGCTAGTAATATTTTGACATCAACTTTTGCGGATGACACAGCTTTAGTGAGCCGAAACAAATGCCCAATTATAGCATCAAAAGTATTAGGAGCGCATTTGATTTTTGTCGAAGAATGGCTAGCAAACTGGCGTATAAATGTAAACGAACAGAAATGCAAGCATGTTACATTTTCTCTAAGACCAAAAACGTGTCCGGCAGTTAAAATGAATAATATTTTAGTACCCCAAGCGACTGAAGTAACATATCTTATTATTCACTTGGATAGAAGGCTCACGTGGAGAAAACACATATCGAGCAAAATAACCTGCATGAAGATAAGAGCAGCACATTTAAATTGGCTTTTAAATAAAAATTCAAAACTTAGCCTAGACAACAAAGTTCTATTATACAACGCGGTCATAAAGCCGATTTGGATGTCCGGCATCCAACTGTGGGGTACGACCTGTGCAACCAATATCGATATAATTCAGAGATTCCAATCAAAAATGCTTAGAACAATCATGTGCTCACCATGGTATATGCGTAATGAAAATATCCATAAAGATCTTGGTATCCTCATGGTAAAGAAAGAAGTAGAGAACAGCAGAAATAAATATTTATCCAAACTCCGCGATCACCCAAACCCATTGGCTAATGCTTTATTACATTCTTGTAATCAATCACGTCTAAAAAGAAGAGATATGCCAGCACACTGAGGAGCAACGTTTCACCAAAACAACTCAATCAATTGGTTGAGCTTGTCTAGTTTTAATTAGAATCAAGATTTTATAACTTATTATTAGGCTCCAAAGAGCAGATTCAATAAATAAAGAAATATATGAAAAAAAAACAAGACCCACACTCCAACCTGATTTAATGCTCCTCATATTAAATTGGCGTGTATACATATACGTATTCAATGGGGACGTCGTGAAAATGTATCGACAAATAGTCATACATAAAGATGATCAAGATTTTCAACAAAATATTTTCCGAAAATCTCCCAATAGTCCACTACGCGACTTTAAATTAAAAACTGTTACCTTTGACGTAAACTGTGCCCATACTTAGCCATTCGTACACTTCACGAATGGGCAGAAGACACAAAGTCAGAATTTCCTCTGACAACACAAGTGTTAAAAACACAAACATATGTGGACGATGTCCTGTCCGGAAGCCACAGGCATACGAGTTCCTATCACAAGTAATAAGTGCCCTCACCACCGCAGGGTTCCCCTTTAAAAAGAAAGCTAATCACACAAATATATTAAAAAATATACCAAAAGCCAATTTGTTAGATACTAATTTCCTCATATTCGAAAAGGAAAGTACAACAAAAACACTAGGTATTCAATGGAATGCGATATGACCAGTTTTCATACACTACAGAGTCAATGTCGGCATTATCCGACATAACAAAAAGACAAATTCTATCCTCTGTGGCAAAACTTTTCGACCCCGCAGGATGACTATTGCCAATTATGATACAAGCCAAAATCCTGATTCTAGAATTATGGCTAGACGGAACCGATTGGGACGAACAAGTAAAACCGCTTCGCTTAGAAAAATTATCCCAGTTTGCTAATAATCTGAACGACATATCTCAGATACAAATACCACGGTGGGTACACTATTCCCCCGAATACAAAGTGGAACTACACGGCTTCTGCGACTCTTCTGAAAATGCATATTACGCCACTATATATGTGCGCACACAAAGCGATACCGCAACTACAAGTCACCTACTGGTGGCAAAAACAAAAGTTGCCACTCTAAAAACGCTAAGTCTACCACGACTTGAACTCTGTGGCGCACTGCTTCTAGCTAAATTTGCTTCCATGGTGCAGACCCACATAAACATGGCCAAATACAAATTATATCCCTGGTCTGATTCTGAAATAGTTCTGGCCTGGTTAGAAAAAACACCACACGCGTGGAAAACATAATCGAACGTCTCAAATACTGGAAATGGTAGGATCAGCCACTTGGCGACACGTTGCCAGTGCTGACAATCCTGCCGATCTAGGTACAAGAGGATGCAAAACGTTTCATCTCGCCACGGCCACTCTCTGGTGGAATGGCCCCCTATGGTTAACTGAATCTCACGATTCTTGGCCACAATCGCTAATGCACAACATATTTGTCTCTGAAAATCGAAAAATCGCCACTTATCACACTATACTGGATGATGCCGACATCCTTGAACGATTTTCATCGTTCCCCCGAGCACTCAGAGTAGTCGCCTATGTGCTCAAATTCATAGAGCTACTGAAATTTAAGGTAAAGGGAACAACTTGCCGCCAATGCGATACACTGACGCACCAAGACTTACTAAAAGCAAAGGTCGCTCTTATCGCATCAACCCAAACGCGCTACTTCAGCCACGACATATCATTACTAAGAGAATCGAAGCCGATTGATTAAAGGAGCTCACTCTTAGTATTAAACCCATTTCTAGACACGAAAGGTCTATTCAAGCCTTACCTATAACGAACGCCATCCCATAATTATACCAGAGAAATCCCCTTTTGCCACATTGTTAATTAATTACATCCCCATACTCATGCTTCATGCCGAACATCGCCTCATGCAACAGATGGTTCGCCAAGAGTACTATGTTCCCCGTCTTAAGCCCCAAATCAAGAAGTGCATTTTCATGTGTAAGATATGCACTATGCACAAGCAGAAAATGCGAACGCAGATTATGGCAGCACTTCCACCTAAACGCTGCAATTTCACTCCGATAAGCAGCTGTAAAAAGCTTCAAATCTCATATCAAGAAGCTCGCTGGCACTTACAAACTAAATTATGAAGAATTTACGACATTGTTGACAAGAATTGAAGCCGTCCTCGACTCGCGGCCTCTCGCTACCCTCTCGCGAGATCCATCAGATGTTACCGCCCTCACACCAGGGCATTTTCTTAAAGGAGATCCTCCCTCATGATTTCAGCCTTCGATGGAAAGAAGATTTTTTAAAGGACCTCCACAGAAGGTACCGGTGGAAAACACTAGAAAAAGCGCCTCAGCTTGGAGATTGCGTTTTGATCAATGACGTTTGTCCCCCCACCGAATGCCGCCTTAGCCGCATAGAGAAGCTCTACTACGGCTTCGACGGTCATATTCGCGTAGTTGATCTCCGTATGCAAAACGGAGCACTAACTAGGCCGCTCGTTAAACTAAGCTTTTTGCTGACAGCCGATAAAATAAAAACCAAAACCGAAAACAATAAACAATAAACCGGTCGATCCACATGACGGCCAACGCATGCTACATAACGTAGCACCAACTAACATATCAATATTTGCAACACGCTTATAATATTAACTCTATTTTGACAGGTAAATATGGATAGCGATATGCCCACAACACCAAGGCCAGCCCATCGGTCAACTATCCACGTAACACGCCCCGGGCCCACTCCAGCTCCTCGAAACCCTGCGGCCATAGCGCCACCAACCGTTGCCCGTGCATCACGCGAGTTACGTCGACGTCGATGCCAACCACTATCGGTATGACCGATATGAATGCAACTGCAATTCATAAGAACTGCAACAAAGAAATAATGCCGACGTCAACGTTAACGACCTACCCCAAAACACTTAAAGTCAATTGGTCTACTTAAGTATTTTGTCTTTTTTGATACCGCAACAATGTTGCGACCACACGAAATATGCATATCATATTTCGAAACAAACCAGGGCACTTACATTGGATCACATTGCATTTCCCCTGCACATTTATTATGTTCTAACGAATATTGCGATAACCAAATACAAATAGCAATTAGCGTCACAATAAATAGTGCAACATAAACTTTTGAGGGAATGCAATTGTTGTAATGTGAGAAGTAGGCCACTTGACAGATATCGTCGCAACTACAAGCGGTTGCGCCAAAATAATAATAAGAAAAGAAATAATATATTTTGTCTTAGAAAATAGAACTTAGCTTAAGAAAATATTGGAAATAAAAGATCAGAAGAATTTTGACTATCAACCAGGAAAGTCACGTCTTTGCATTTTCAAACGTTAAACTAAAGTTTAACGTAGAAAAAGAATTATTGCACCGAAGTTCAATATACGGATAAAATATTAAGTTAAATATAAATTTAACTAATATTGAACCGAAGTTCAATATACGGATAAAATATCAAATTTATGAACTCGGGGTTCATAAACACAACTGGCGCAGTCGACGGAACTTTGTCCTCCTTAGACAAAGAAAAAGAACTCAAACGCTAAATCGGAAAAGTGAAAGTGAAAGTGCGAAAACAAAATACAAACAAAAATAAAAATTTAACTCAAACGCCAAATCGGAAAAGTGAAAATTTGAAAACAAAAATAAAAATTGAACTCAAACGCTAATCGAACAAGTGAAATAATTGAGAAAAGGTGAAATTTAAATTTATTTAATCGGCGATTTTCTACGAGATGGGCAAGGATATTAAAAAAAAAAAATGGTGTTGCGAAATTGAAATCAAAGGCGAAAATGAAATCGTTATTCGCTACATTTGTACAGCAAGAAATTGTTTTGTCGACAATTTAATGAGTCTCAGCGGTATTGTAGCATTGCATATTGCCTCAAATTCCTTTCCTCAGGAATAATTACTTTTAACTTAAAAACAGATTGCCACATAAACATAACTGTATACTTTGAATAAGCAAACACAACACAACACAACTGGCTTAACAACACAGAAACTCGCTTAAATTGAAGTAACAACAACAAAAACAAAAACAATGGCATCCAACAACGAAGACCTAAACCTGATATCAGCATCGGACCTCCTTAAGGAAGCTGCGAAAATCAGAGAGTTTAGAGGCGACGGGAACTGTGACATCTCTTCATTCATTAGAGAGGCGACTCATCGTGGGACGAAGTGAAGACAGAACTGATACGGAAGTTCGGATTAAGAGAAAGCTATCACCAACTTTTCCACCAGGCCATCACAACCAGGCAGTATAATGTAAGTCATTATTATTATAATTTAAAAAACATAACTCTAAGTATAATTTAGACGAAAATAAGCCGACAGAATTTTCTCCTAAGACAAACGAATCATTAATATTAAAAACATTTTTAAATAATATTCCGCCTCATTTATCGGCAATAATTTACGGTAGGAACAATTACTCATTAAGGGAAGCATTTTACGTACTAGAAGAAACAGGACTTACTAATAGAAGTCAATATGGTCAAGTAGGAAATGAAATAAACTATCAAAGACCTGGGGGTCATAACCAAACAAATAATTGGTTTTATAATATCAACAATTCTAACAATAAATTCAACAACGAAAGAACAAGGACGAATAATAGACAAGGAAATACAGAACAAACACGATTAAACTGTAATCGTTTCAATAATCAAAACCAAAGTAATAACACAGCAAGCTCATTCAGACGGACTTACCGAAACCATAACAATTATAACGGTGCAAGAAGTACCAACTATAGGAATGAAATTCCAATGGAAGTAGACCATATAAACCAAGAAGTAAATTTTCCTTGGACCATACCAAAACTACCTTCCTTTAGTAGAATTAACAATAAAAAATGAAAAGATTACATGTACCAACAAAATCAGAAAACTCCCAAACAAAGAAATGGCGGATCGTGATAGACTACAGAAAACTAAATTATATCACAATCGATGACCAATTCCCAATTCCAAACATTGATAATATATTAGATAAATTAGGAAGAGTTGTATAATTTACGACACTCGATCTCGCAAAAGGATTCCACCAAATCTTAGTAAAAGAGGAAGATAGAAAGAAAACCGCGTTTTCCACCCCTTTTGGTCATTACGAATACGTTAGAATGCCATTCGGTCTCAAAAACGCCCCATCAACCTTCCAAAGGCTGATGAATTGTGTTCTTAGAGAACACATAAATAAAATATGCGTAGTATACATGGATGGCAACTGCAATTCACTTGGATCACTTTGCATTTCCGCTGCACATTTAATATGTTCAAACGAATATTGCGATAACCAAATACAAATATCAATTAACGTCACAATAAATAGTGCAACATAAACATTTAAGGGAAGAATTATTGAACCGAAGTTCAATATACGGATAAAATATTAAGATAGATATAAATTTAACTAATATTGAACCAAAGATCAATATACGGATAAAATATTAAATTTAAGAACTCGGGGTTTATAAACACAACTCGCGCGAACCCGACGCCAGCATGTCCGCAGCGCACCCGATGCCCACTTTGTCGGCGCCCACACCGGTTGCCACACTGCAGCATCTTCAAGAAGATGCTACTGCCGCTACGACAACAGGTCGCCCAGGCACATGGCCACTGCCTGAAATTGTTGACGACTACCCACTCCACGCCGGAGTGTACTTCCAGCTATGGGTGCCAATTAAGCATGCGGACACAGGTCGCCGTCCCGCCGGTCCACTGGGCTCAGTAATGTGGTGGCCACTTTACAGCAGCTGCAACGACAACTAGGCTAATTACTCGCCTAAGGAGTAAGGAGGTGGGGATGTCTAACTGAGTCTCAGCCCTCTCAACCAAACACACCATCATACCATATTTTTTAATCTAACACATAACACTGACATAATCACATCACCACTTCTCACCCACATTCTACACCACGATCTTACACCCACACAATGATATCACCCACTCATCACTCAAGAGAGCAGCAAACACCAATGCATAAACTATACGCCAACCCAAAAGAACAAAAGGACAGACAACATGATCGGACGCCCCTCTTGAGCTACAATATCGGTCCGACACGAACGAATCCTTTGGCGAATTTTCACCCTGTTCTGCAATCATCCCGTTGGAAATTAAATTTATATATATACATATATATTTGGCGTAGAAACCGCTTTAAGCGATTATAGCCGAATACACCAGAGCGCGCCACTCGTTCCTCATTTTTCCTTTTTGGCGCCAACTGGAAACACCAAGTGAAGCCAGGATACGCTATAATAATTTTTTCCAGTAATAGATTGAAGAAGTCGCACGATAGTGATTCACCCTGTCTGAATGCTCGTTTGGTATCGAACGGCTCGGAGAGGTCCTTCCCGATCCTGACGGAGCTTTTGGTGTTGGTCAGGCGGAAGAAGGTGGGTCCTTTTGACATCTACTACAGCGGCCATATAAAGGAGCGCAAATTTGGTGTTGGATTTGTGGTGGGAGAGACTCCGTCGCCGAGTCCTGGCATTCACCCCGGTGGATGAACGTCTAGCCACAATCCTCATAAAAGCGAGGTTCTTCAACATATCGATTATTTGCGCCCACGCCCCAACGCCTAGAACGCACCTATGAGCGCTGCCTCCGCCACGATGTCAAAATCGTGCTTGGCGATTTCAACGCTAGGGTTTGTAAAGAAGGTGTGTTTGACACAACAGTCGGAAAATTCAGCCTCCATGACGAAACATCGCCAAACGGCCTGAGGCTGATCGACTTCGTGTTCAGTGTTTTAGACGTGCGTACGCTCCGAGGACCAAATATAGACTCGGACCGTTATCTGGTTGCAGCGCAGATACGCACCGGCCTCTGTGCAGCAAAGAACGCCCGTCAACAAACACAAGGAAGGTTCGACGTCGAAAAGCTGCAATCGAAACAGACAGCCACGAAATACTCTTCTCGAATTGCACTTCTGCTCTCTGAGAGCACTCATCAGCATCTCGGTATAAGGGAACTGTGGGACGGCATCTCAAACTCACTGCGTACCGCTGCAACCGAAACCATTGGCTTTCGGAAAAGTCAAAAAAACAGCTGGTACGATGAGGAATGCCGTCTCGCAGCGGAGAGAAAACAGACTGCCTACCTCGCAACGTTGCAAACAACCACAACACGTGAGGGATGGGATAGATAACGAGAGATGAGGAGGGAAGCGAGACGCATCTGCAGACAAAAAAAGAAAGAGGCCGAAATGCGTGAGTATGAAAAGCTGGCCGACATGGGTAATGCACAAAAATTTGATGAAAAGACCAGGCAATTTACAGAAGGTTTCAAGACCGGAGCATCCTCATGTAGAGACCAAGGTGGTAATATGGTAACCGATGTCCAGGGCATACTGGGATTATGGAGGGAACACTTCTCCGACCTGCTGAATGGCAGTGAAAGTACAACACCAGGCGAACCCGATTCCCCAATCGCTGACGATGGAATAGATATTCCATTACCCGACCATGAAGAATAGTTTGAAGAACAATAAAGCGGCAGGGGCCGATAGATTACCGGCTGAGCTATTCAAATACGGCGGCGAAGAACTGACAAGGTGCATGCATCAGCTTCTTTGCAAAATATAGTCGGAAGAAAGCATGCCTCACGATTGGAATCTCAGTGTGCTCTGCCCATTCCATAAAAAGGGAGATCCCACAAACTGTGCCAATTACCGTGGGATAATTCTCCTAAATATCGCCTATAAGGTCCTATCGAGCGTACTGTGTGAAAGACTTAAGCCCACCGTCAACAATTGGATTGGACCTTATCAGTGTGGCTTTAGACCTGGAAAGTCCACCATGGACCAGATATTCACCATGCGCCAAATCTTGGAGAAGACTCGTGAAAAGAGGATCGACACACACCACCTTTTTGTCGATTTCAAAGCTGCTTTCGACAGCACGAAAAGGAGCTGCCTTTATGCCGCGATGTCTGAATTTGGTATCCCCGCAAAACTAATACGGCTGTGTAAGTTGACATTGAACAACACCAAAAGCTCCGTCATGATCGGGAAGGACCTCTCCGAGCCGTTCGATACCATCGAAGTTTCAGACAAGGTGACTCACTATCGTGCGACTTCTTTAACTTGATGTTGGAAAAAATAATACGAACTGCAGAGCTAAATAGAGAAGGTACAATTTTCTACAAGAGTGTACAGCTGTCATAACTTTGAAGTTGTAGATAATTTTGTATACCTGGGAACCAGTATCAACAACACCAACAATGTCAGCCTCGAAATCCAGCGCACAATCATTCTTGCCAACAGGTGCTAGTTTGGACTGAGTTGGCAATTGAACAGTAAAGTCCTCTCTCGACGAACCAAACTCAAACTCTACAAGTCGCTTATCATTCCCGATGTCAACATCAGATGAGACGACACTAGGAGCAACGCCGAATATCGCAGACGATGGAACGATGAGCTGTACGAGTTATACGACGACATTTACATAGTTCAGCGAATAAAAAGACAGCAGCTACGCTTGCTAGGTCATGTTGTCCGTATGGACGAACACACTCCAGCCCTGAAAGTGTTCGATGCAGTAACCGCCGGAGGAAGCCGAGGAAGGGGAAGGCCACCACTCCGTTGGAGGGACCAGGTGGAGAGCGACCTGGGTACACTTGGAATCTCCAACTGGCGCCGAACTGCTAAGGAAAGAGAGGAGTGGCGCGCTCTCATCGATTCGATATAACCGGCTAAACGGTTGAACGCCAATCACATACATACATATATCACGCAAACCAATAAAGCTATATAAACCAAACTTTCTGCGGTCGTTTCTTTTAGCCATTTCTTAATACAGTCCAAAAATGAAAGAAATCGGATAATAGCCACGCCCACCTCCCATACAACGGTTAGGTTGAAAATTACTCACTAATAAAAAACATCAGAAACACTAAATTTTACAGAAGAAATAGCAAAAAGGAGCTGCACTCAGATTTTTTTACAAAATTTAAATGGGAATTTTCAGGAAATACTCGAAAGATTTCAATGAAATTAAGTATATAATATTTTCTTGACACCCTGATGACACGTGTGGAAAATGGATGAAATCGGCTCACAACCACGAAAACTTTCCATATAACTCAATTTTGAAATTCATCTAATTCTTTTACTTTATAATATATACATAAGGAACCAATGAAGATAGCGAAATAAAACATTACACGAATATTGTATATGATCTGTGGCATCACTTGTGAAAAAATGTCAAAATCGGACTATAACTTTTCAAGGCCCCAGATATCGAACATGTTGAACTCAGCATCTTATGGTAATTTTTCACCGAAAATATTGGTAAATCTCTCAGATATCTTAATTTAATTCAGAGGAAACATTTTCCTTATAATTGTGAGTCTCTGTATCAGAAATGGTTAAAATCAGGTCATAACTTCCACTAGCCCTGATATGGTTAATTATAGGATTTTCAAAAATATGATGGGCTTAAAAGCTTATAAATTGGGTAATATATGAAATTTCTTAGCCAAATTAAGTGAGTATAGAATCTTAGATATAATGTTAGTGATGAAAATTTGTGAAACCAATTCAGGGATTACCTCAGCATATATACTATATATGCGGATATTCGTTTTTCTATTGGACTTTATGCCGAAAAAAATATAGAAATAAATTGCGAGAGTATAAAATGTTCTGTTGCACCCGAACTTAGCCTTTAGTTACTTATTTCCCATCGGTTCTTTTATCTTCATCGTCCAGGTCTCCTATTATTTTATCAATTCTACCGTAGTCTATCTTACTGGCATCCCAGTCTGACTTTTTATTTACTACCGTTATTACTTTGAAGACTTTATTTAATTGACCATATTGACTTTAATTTTAATCCCCCGAAGGTGGTGAATAGCAGATTTTTTATACTCTCGCAACAAAGTTGCTAAAGCTCCAATTATGCATACTTGACTCAGCTCTTCATAGAAAATTTTGGCTTGAGGAACTTCGATGCAGTTATGGTTCACATAACTTCAACCTCAGCTGTTATTATTATGGTTTCTGGGTAGAGTTGACAGATGTGAAAGCTCTTTACAAAATATATGAATATAGCGTTGTGCAGAATAGCACAAAAGAAACACGCACACGAAGTTCAGTTTTTCGACATTTAGAATTGTTAGAAGATGTAATAAATTGGACCCATACAAGCGTATAAATCATAGGTGAATAAATATTTTATTCAAATTGTATTTGAAAATTTAGAATACATTTTTATTACACAAATTCGCAAAATAATTTACTCTCAGCAGATCACCACATATTCTTTCAGATACATAGTTATGTTTCTGTTGCAAAAATTAACCTCATATCGTACTTATTTAATAATTTTGGTTTGTTTATTGCACTTAAAGTCAAACAAGCTTTTCCGTTACAAGTAAAATAAAAGATTTTTTATTAAATCCTTTAAAAAAATAATTATTGTGAAAAAAGTTTGTTTTGTTGAAATATCTTAATTTTTTTTGAAGATTTATAAATATCAAAGATTAGAATTTTCTGATTCTCAACTCAATTTTGATTTCCATCTGGTTCCTTCCTGTGTCTAAGGGTATTTTTTACTGAAGATATTGGTAAATATCTCAGATATTTTAATGTAATACAGAGGGAATCTCTTTTTAGCAAAACTAAATGAGCACATAGTTTTGGATATAGTGTACCTCGGCGGTGAAAATGAGTGAAATTACCTCAGCTCTCATATACTATATAAGATTATTTTCGTTATTCTATTGGAGTTTATGCCGAACATAGGGGTCATCAATAATTTGCGAGAGTATAAAATGTTCAGTAGCACCCGAACTTAGCCTCTCCTTACTTGTTAATTATTTTTTGTAAAAGGTTTTACATTTACTTCTCGTTAAACACTTTCTTTAATTTGCTTTTATTTTTAAAATTCTCTGGAGGGTCCCCTCGGAAGGTTTATTTCAATTATCGGTTGTACAAACCGTTTTTAGTAATTTGTATTCAAAGCTAAAGTTTAACGCAAATTATTCAGTACCACTGAAGGCGCTAAAATAAGTAAAATAAAGATAATAGCACACTTTATATGTAAATTTGGATGGGGTCATATGTAGAGTTCTCGCAAGTGAGGAAAGTTTCTGATTGCCATTCACTTGGGAGTGGTCAGGAACGATTATTTTACATATGACTCAAGCAGCTCACGACTTCCGGTTTTAGACCAAGTATCTTCTGGCTAGCCAACAGACATCCGTTTGAAGGCGAGCTAAAGTGAGAAGGCGAAGCTCGCTTCTGCGGTTGTGCGTAGGTGTTGGGACCCACCACATAAAAAAACCTCTCCAATGAAAAAACAATCAGAGCATCGGAAGAGAAACCCCCCTTTTGATGACGACCCCTGCAAACGTACTAAGGATCATGATTTGAGGGCATGCACCTGGAATGTCCAGACCCTTAATTGGGAAGGTGCCTCTGCCCAGCTGGTTGATGTCCTCCGTGCTTGGTGTATTTGGCGCAACAGTCGGAAAATTCAGCCTCCATGACGAAACATCGCCAAACGGTCTGAGGCTGATCGACTTCGCCGGTGCCCGAAATATGCTTGTCTGTAGTACCAGATTCCAGCACAAGAAAATTCAACAAGCAACATGGCTGTCCCCTGTTCTAAACACACGCAATCGAATCGATCATTGTGATAGACGGAAGACATGTCTCCAGTGTTTTAGACGTGCGTACGCTCCGAGGACCAAATATTGACTCGGACCATTATCTAGTAGCAGCAAAGATACGCACTCGCCTCTGTGCAGCAAAGAACGCCCGTCAACAAACACAAGGAAGGTTCGACGTCGAAAAGCTGCAATCACAACCGACAGCCGAGCGATTTTCTACTCGACTTGCACTCCTGCTCTCTGAGAGCACTCATCAGCATCTCGATATAAGAGAGCTGTGGAACGGCCTCTCAAACTCATTGCATATCCCTGCAGCCGAAACAATTGGTCTCCGGCAACGCCAAAAAACCAATTGGTACGATGAGAGTTGTCGTTCCGCAGTGGAGAGAAAACAGACTGCCTACCTCGCAACGTTGCGAAAGACCACAACACGTTCGGGGTGGGACAGATATCGAAAACTGAAGAGGGAAGCGAGACGTATTTGCAGACGTAAAAAGAAAGTGGCCGAAATGCGTGAGTATGAAAAGCTCGAAAAAATGATCAGGCGATTTACAGAAGGTTTCAAGACTGGAGCATTATCATGTAGGGACCGAGGAGGTAATCTGGTAACGGATGTCCAGAGCATACTGGGATTATGGAGGGAACACTTCTCCGACCTGCTGAATGGCAGTGAAAGTACAACACCAGGAGATGGCGAACCCGATTCCCCAATCGATGACCATGGAATATATATTCCATTACCCGACCATGAAGAAATTCAAATAGCAATTACCCGCTTGAAGAACAACAAAGCGGCGGGGGCCGATGGACTACCGGCCGAGTTATTCAAATACGGCGGCGAAGAACTGATAAGGTGCATGCATCAGCGTCTTTGTAGAATATGGTCGGAAGAAAGCATGCCCGACGATTGGAATTTCAGTGTGCTCTGCCCATTCCATAAAAAGGGAGATCCCACAAAATGTACCAATTACCGTGGGATAATCCTCCTAAATATCGCCTATAAGGTCCTATCAAGCGTACTGTGTGAAAGACTTAAGCCCACCGTCAACAATTGGATTGGACCTTATCAGTGTGGCTTTAGACCTGGAAAGTCCACCATGGACCAGATATTCACCATGCGCCAAATCTTGGAGAAGACCCGTGAAAAGAGGATCGACACACACCACCTTTTTGTCGATTTCAAAGCTGCTTTCGACAGCACGAAAAGGAGCTGCCTTTATGCCGCGATGTCTGAATTTGGTATCCCCGCAAAACTAATACGGCTGTGTAAGTTGACATTGAACAACACCAAAAGCTCCGTCATGATCGGGAAGGACCTCTCCGAGCCGTTCGATACCAAACGAAGTTTCAGACAAGGTGACTCACTATCGTGCGACTTCTTTAACTTGATGTTGGAAAAAATAATACGAACTGCAGAGCTAAATAGAGAAGAAGAGCAATCTTCTACAAGAGTGTACAGCTGTCATAACTTTGAAGTTGTAGATAATTTTGTATACCTGGGAACCAGTATCAACAATACCAACAATGTCCGCCTCGAAATCCAGCGCACAATCACTCTTGCCAACAGGTGCTAGTTTGGACTGAGTTGGCAATTGAACAGTAAAGTCCTCTC
Organism: Zeugodacus cucurbitae; assembly: GCF_028554725.1. Classification (NCBI taxonomy): domain Eukaryota; kingdom Metazoa; phylum Arthropoda; class Insecta; order Diptera; family Tephritidae; genus Zeugodacus; species Zeugodacus cucurbitae. The sequence goes on from NC_071668.1 coordinate 38,042,371, forward strand.
TCGACGAACCAAACTCAAACTCTACAAGTCGCTTATCATTCCCGATGTCAACATCAGATGAGACGACACTAGGAGCAACGCCGAATATCGCAGACGACGGAACGATGAGCTGTACGAGTTATACGACGACATTTACATAGTTCAGCGAATAAAAAGACAGCGGCTACGCTTGCTAGGTCATGTTGTCCGTATGGACGAAAACACTCCAGCCCTGAAAGTGTTCGATGCAGTACCCGCCGGAGGAAGCCGAGGAAGGGGAAGGCCACCACTCCGTTGGAGGGACCAGGTGGAGAGCGACCTGGGTACACTTGGAATCTCCAACTGGCGCCGAACTGCTAAGGAAAGAGAGGAGTGGCGCGCTCTCATCGATTCGGCTATAACCGGCTAAACGGTTGAACGCCAATCACATACATACATATATCACGCAAACCAATAAAGCTATATAAACCAAACTTTCTGCAGTCGTTTTTTTAGCCATTTCTTAATACAGTCCAAAAATGAAAGAAATCGGATAATAGCCACGCCCACCTCCCATACAACGGTTAGGTTGAAAATTACTCACTAATAAAAAACATCAGAAACACTAAATTTTACAGAAGAATTAGCAAAAAGGAGCTGCACTCAGATTTTTTTCAAAATTTAAATGGGAATTTTCAGGAAATACTCGAAAGATTTCAATGAAATTAAGTATATAATATTTTCTTGACACCCTGATGACACGTGTGGAAAATGGATGAAATCGGCTCACAACCACGAAAACTTTCCATATAACTCTATTTTGAAATTCATCTTATTCTTTTACTTTATAATATATACATAAGGAACCAATAAAGATAGCGAAATAAAACATTACACAAATATTGTATATGATCTGTGGCATCACTTGTGAAAAAAATGTCAAAATCGGACTATAACTTTTCAAGGCCCCAGATATGGAACATGTTGAACTCAGCACCTTATGGTAATTTTTCACCGAAAATATTGGTAAATCTCTCAGATATCTTAATTTAATTCAGAGGAAACATTTTCCTTATAATTGTGAGTCTCTGTATCAGAAATGGTTAAAATCAGGTCATAACTTCCACTAGCTCTGATATGGTTAATTATAGGATTTTCAAAAATATGATGGGCTTAAAAGCTTATAAATTGGGTAATATATGAAATTTCTTAGCCAAATTAAGTGAGTATAGAATCTTAGATATAATGTTAGTGATGAAAATTTGTGAAACCAATTCAGGGATTACCTCAGCATATATACTATATATGCGGATATTCGTTTTTCTATTGGACTTTATGCCGAAAAAAATATAGAAATAAATTGCGAGAGTATAAAATGTTCTGTTGCACCCGAACTTAGCCTTTAGTTACTTATTTCCCATCGGTTCTTTTATCTTCATCGTCCAGGTCTCCTATTATTTTATCAATTCTACCGTAGTCTATCTTACTGGCATCCCAGTCTGACTTTTTATTTACCACCGTTATTACTTTGAAGACTTTATTTAATTGACCATATTGACTTTAATTTTAATCCCCCGAAGGTGGTGAATAGCAGATTTTTTATACTCTCGCAACAAAGTTGCTAAAGCTCCAATTATGCATACTTGACTCAGCTCTTCATAGAAAATTTTGGCTTGAAAAACTTCGATGCAGTTATGCTTCACATAACTTCAACCTCAGCTGTTATTATTATGGTTTTAGGGTAGAGTTGCCAGATGTGAAAGCTCTTTAAAAAATATATGAATATAGCGTTGTGCAGAATAGCACAAAAGAAACACGCACACGAAGTTCAGTTTTTCGACATTTAGAATTGTTAGAAGATGTAATAAATTGGACCCATACAAGCGTATAAATCATAGGTGAATAAATATTTTATTCAAATTGTATTTGAAAATTTAGAATACATTTTTATTACACAAATTCGCAAAATAATTTACTCTCAGCAGATCACCACATATTCTTTCAGATACATAGTTATGTTTCTGTTGCAAAAATTAACCTCATATCGTACTTATTTAATAATTTTGGTTTGTTTATTGCACTTAAAGTCAAACAAGCTTTTCCGTTACAAGTAAAATAAAAGATTTTTTATTAAATCCTTTAAAAAAATAATTATTGTGAAAAAAGTTTGTTTTGTTGAAATATCTTAATTTTTTTTGAAGATTTATAAATATCAAAGATTAGAATTTTCTGATTCTCAACTCAATTTTGATTTCCATCTGGTTCCTTCCTGTGTCTAAGGGTATTTTTTACTGAAGATATTGGTAAATATCTCAGATATTTTAATGTAATACAGAGGGAATCTCTTTTTAGCAAAACTAAATGAGCACATAGTTTTGGATATAGTGTACCTCGGCGGTGAAAATGAGTGAAATTACCTCAGCTCTCATATACTATATAAGATTATTTTCGTTATTCTATTGGAGTTTATGCCGAACATAGGGGTCATCAATAATTTGCGAGAGTATAAAATGTTCAGTAGCACCCGAACTTAGCCTCTCCTTACTTGTTAATTATTTTTTGTAAAAGGTTTTACATTTACTTCTCGTTAAACACTTTCTTTAATTTGCTTTTATTTTTAAAATTCTCTGGAGGGTCCCCTCGGAAGGTTTATTTCAATTATCGGTTGTACAAACCGTTTTTAGTAATTTGTATTCAAAGCTAAAGTTTAACGCAAACTATTCAGTACCACTGAAGGCGCTAAAATAAGTAAAATAAAGATAATAGCACACTTTATATGTAAATTTGGATGGGGTCATATGTAGAGTTCTCGCAAGTGAGGAAAGTTTCTGATTGCCATTCACTTGGGAGTGGTCAGGAACGATTATTTTACATATGACTCAAGCAGCTCACGACTTCCGGTTTTAGACCAAGTATCTTCTGGCTAGCCAACAGACATCCGTTTGAAGGCGAGCTAAAGTGAGAAGGCGAAGCTCGCTTCTGCGGTTGTGCGTAGGTGTTGGGACCCACCACATAAAAAAACCTCTCCAATGAAAAAACAATCAGAGCATCGGAAGAGAAACCCCCCTTTTGATGACGACCCCTGCAAACGTACTAAGGATCATGATTTGAGGGCATGCACCTGGAATGTCCAGACCCTTAATTGGGAAGGTGCCTCTGCCCAGCTGGTTGATGTCCTCCGTGCTTGGTGTATTTGGCGCAACAGTCGGAAAATTCAGCCTCCATGACGAAACATCGCCAAACGGTCTGAGGCTGATCGACTTCGCCGGTGCCCGAAATATGCTTGTCTGTAGTACCAGATTCCAGCACAAGAAAATTCAACAAGCAACATGGCTGTCCCCTGTTCTAAACACACGCAATCGAATCGATCATTGTGATAGACGGAAGACATGTCTCCAGTGTTTTAGACGTGCGTACGCTCCGAGGACCAAATATTGACTCGGACCATTATCTAGTAGCAGCAAAGATACGCACTCGCCTCTGTGCAGCAAAGAACGCCCGTCAACAAACACAAGGAAGGTTCGACGTCGAAAAGCTGCAATCACAACCGACAGCCGAGCGATTTTCTACTCGACTTGCACTCCTGCTCTCTGAGAGCACTCATCAGCATCTCGATATAAGAGAGCTGTGGAACGGCCTCTCAAACTCATTGCATATCCCTGCAGCCGAAACAATTGGTCTCCGGCAACGCCAAAAAACCAATTGGTACGATGAGAGTTGTCGTTCCGCAGTGGAGAGAAAACAGACTGCCTACCTCGCAACGTTGCGAAAGACCACAACACGTTCGGGGTGGGACAGATATCGAAAACTGAAGAGGGAAGCGAGACGTATTTGCAGACGTAAAAAGAAAGTGGCCGAAATGCGTGAGTATGAAAAGCTCGAAAAAATGATCAGGCGATTTACAGAAGGTTTCAAGACTGGAGCATTATCATGTAGGGACCGAGGAGGTAATCTGGTAACGGATGTCCAGAGCATACTGGGATTATGGAGGGAACACTTCTCCGACCTGCTGAATGGCAGTGAAAGTACAACACCAGGAGATGGCGAACCCGATTCCCCAATCGATGACCATGGAATATATATTCCATTACCCGACCATGAAGAAATTCAAATAGCAATTACCCGCTTGAAGAACAACAAAGCGGCGGGGGCCGATGGACTACCGGCCGAGTTATTCAAATACGGCGGCGAAGAACTGATAAGGTGCATGCATCAGCGTCTTTGTAGAATATGGTCGGAAGAAAGCATGCCCGACGATTGGAATTTCAGTGTGCTCTGCCCATTCCATAAAAAGGGAGATCCCACAAAATGTACCAATTACCGTGGGATAATCCTCCTAAATATCGCCTATAAGGTCCTATCAAGCGTACTGTGTGAAAGACTTAAGCCCACCGTCAACAATTGGATTGGACCTTATCAGTGTGGCTTTAGACCTGGAAAGTCCACCATGGACCAGATATTCACCATGCGCCAAATCTTGGAGAAGACCCGTGAAAAGAGGATCGACACACACCACCTTTTTGTCGATTTCAAAGCTGCTTTCGACAGCACGAAAAGGAGCTGCCTTTATGCCGCGATGTCTGAATTTGGTATCCCCGCAAAACTAATACGGCTGTGTAAGTTGACATTGAACAACACCAAAAGCTCCGTCATGATCGGGAAGGACCTCTCCGAGCCGTTCGATACCAAACGAAGTTTCAGACAAGGTGACTCACTATCGTGCGACTTCTTTAACTTGATGTTGGAAAAAATAATACGAACTGCAGAGCTAAATAGAGAAGAAGAGCAATCTTCTACAAGAGTGTACAGCTGTCATAACTTTGAAGTTGTAGATAATTTTGTATACCTGGGAACCAGTATCAACAATACCAACAATGTCCGCCTCGAAATCCAGCGCACAATCACTCTTGCCAACAGGTGCTAGTTTGGACTGAGTTGGCAATTGAACAGTAAAGTCCTCTCTCGACGAACCAAACTCAAACTCTACAAGTCGCTTATCATTCCCGATGTCAACATCAGATGAGACGACACTAGGAGCAACGCCGAATATCGCAGACGACGGAACGATGAGCTGTACGAGTTATACGACGACATTTACATAGTTCAGCGAATAAAAAGACAGCGGCTACGCTTGCTAGGTCATGTTGTCCGTATGGACGAAAACACTCCAGCCCTGAAAGTGTTCGATGCAGTACCCGCCGGAGGAAGCCGAGGAAGGGGAAGGCCACCACTCCGTTGGAGGGACCAGGTGGAGAGCGACCTGGGTACACTTGGAATCTCCAACTGGCGCCGAACTGCTAAGGAAAGAGAGGAGTGGCGCGCTCTCATCGATTCGGCTATAACCGGCTAAACGGTTGAACGCCAATCACATACATACATATATCACGCAAACCAATAAAGCTATATAAACCAAACTTTCTGCAGTCGTTTTTTTAGCCATTTCTTAATACAGTCCAAAAATGAAAGAAATCGGATAATAGCCACGCCCACCTCCCATACAACGGTTAGGTTGAAAATTACTCACTAATAAAAAACATCAGAAACACTAAATTTTACAGAAGAATTAGCAAAAAGGAGCTGCACTCAGATTTTTTTCAAAATTTAAATGGGAATTTTCAGGAAATACTCGAAAGATTTCAATGAAATTAAGTATATAATATTTTCTTGACACCCTGATGACACGTGTGGAAAATGGATGAAATCGGCTCACAACCACGAAAACTTTCCATATAACTCTATTTTGAAATTCATCTTATTCTTTTACTTTATAATATATACATAAGGAACCAATAAAGATAGCGAAATAAAACATTACACAAATATTGTATATGATCTGTGGCATCACTTGTGAAAAAAATGTCAAAATCGGACTATAACTTTTCAAGGCCCCAGATATGGAACATGTTGAACTCAGCACCTTATGGTAATTTTTCACCGAAAATATTGGTAAATCTCTCAGATATCTTAATTTAATTCAGAGGAAACATTTTCCTTATAATTGTGAGTCTCTGTATCAGAAATGGTTAAAATCAGGTCATAACTTCCACTAGCTCTGATATGGTTAATTATAGGATTTTCAAAAATATGATGGGCTTAAAAGCTTATAAATTGGGTAATATATGAAATTTCTTAGCCAAATTAAGTGAGTATAGAATCTTAGATATAATGTTAGTGATGAAAATTTGTGAAACCAATTCAGGGATTACCTCAGCATATATACTATATATGCGGATATTCGTTTTTCTATTGGACTTTATGCCGAAAAAAATATAGAAATAAATTGCGAGAGTATAAAATGTTCTGTTGCACCCGAACTTAGCCTTTAGTTACTTATTTCCCATCGGTTCTTTTATCTTCATCGTCCAGGTCTCCTATTATTTTATCAATTCTACCGTAGTCTATCTTACTGGCATCCCAGTCTGACTTTTTATTTACCACCGTTATTACTTTGAAGACTTTATTTAATTGACCATATTGACTTTAATTTTAATCCCCCGAAGGTGGTGAATAGCAGATTTTTTATACTCTCGCAACAAAGTTGCTAAAGCTCCAATTATGCATACTTGACTCAGCTCTTCATAGAAAATTTTGGCTTGAAAAACTTCGATGCAGTTATGCTTCACATAACTTCAACCTCAGCTGTTATTATTATGGTTTTAGGGTAGAGTTGCCAGATGTGAAAGCTCTTTAAAAAATATATGAATATAGCGTTGTGCAGAATAGCACAAAAGAAACACGCACACGAAGTTCAGTTTTTCGACATTTAGAATTGTTAGAAGATGTAATAAATTGGACCCATACAAGCGTATAAATCATAGGTGAATAAATATTTTATTCAAATTGTATTTGAAAATTTAGAATACATTTTTATTACACAAATTCGCAAAATAATTTACTCTCAGCAGATCACCACATATTCTTTCAGATACATAGTTATGTTTCTGTTGCAAAAATTAACCTCATATCGTACTTATTTAATAATTTGGTTTGTTTATTGCACTTAAAGTCAAACAAGCTTATCCGTTACAAGTAAAATAAAAGATTTTTTATTAAATCCTTTAAAAAAATAATTATTGTGAAAAAAGTTTGTTTTGTTGAAATATCTTAATATTTTTTGAAGATTTATAAATATCAAAGATTAGAATTTTCTCATTCTCAACTCAATTTTGATTTCCATCTGGTTCCTTCCTGTGTCTAAGGGTATTTTTTACTGAAGATATTGGTAAATATCTCAGATATTTTAATGTAATACAGAGGGAATCTGTTTTTAGCAAAACTAAATGAGCACATAGTTTTGGATATAGTGTACCTCGGCGGTGAAAATGAGTGAAATTACCTCAGCTCTCATATACTATATATGATTATTTTCGTTATTCTATTGGAGTTTATGCCGAACATAGGGGTCATCAATAAATTGCGAGAGTATAAAATGTTCAGTAGCACCCGAACTTAGCCTCTCCTTACTTGTTAATTATTTTTTGTAAAAGGTTTTACATTTACTTCTCGTTAAACACTTTCTTTAATTTGCTTTTATTTTTAAAATTCTCTGGAGGGTCCCCTCGGAAGGTTTATTTCAATTATCGGTTGTACAAACCGTTTTTAGTAATTTGTATTCAAAGCTAAAGTTTAACGCAAATTATTCAGTACCACTGAAGGCGCAAAAATAAGTGAAATAAAGATAATAGCATACTTTATATGTAAATTTGGATGGGGTCATATGTAGAAGTTCTCGCAAGTGAGGAAAGTTTCTGATTGCCATTCACTTGGGAGTGGTCAGGAACGATTCTTTTACATATGACTCAAGCAGCTCACGACTTCCGGTTTTAGACCAAGTATCTTCTGGCTAGCCAACAGACATCCGTTTGAAGGCGAGCTAAAGTGAGAAGGCGAAGCCCGCTTCTGCGGTTGTGCGTAGGTTTTGGGACCCACCACATAAAAAAACCTCCCCAATGAAAAAACAATCAGAGCATCGGAAGAGAAACCCCCCTTTTGATGACGACCCCTGCAAACGTACTAAGGATCATGATTTGAGGGCATGCACCTGGAATGTCCAGACCCTTAATTGGGAAGGTGCCTCTGCCCAGCTGGTTGATGTCCTCCGTGCTTGGTGTATTTGGCGCAACAGTCGGAAAATTCAGCCTCCATGACGAAACATCGCCAAACGGTCTGAGGCTGATCGACTTCGCCGGTGCCCGAAATATGCTTGTCTGTAGTACCAGAATCCAGCACAAGAAAATTCAACAAGCAACATGGCTGTCCCCTGATCGAAACACACGCAATCGAATCGATCATTGTGATAGACGGAAGACATGTCTCCAGTGTTTTAGACGTGCGTACGCTCCGAGGACCAAATATTGACTCGGACCATTATTTAGTAGCAGCAAAGATACGCACTCGCCTCTGTGCAGCAAAGAACGCCCGTCAACAAACACAAGGAAGGTTCGACGTCGAAAAGCTGCAATCACAACCGACAGCCGAGCGATTTTCTACTCGACTTGCACTCCTGCTCTCTGAGAGCACTCATCAGCATCTCGATATAAGAGAGCTGTGGAACGGCCTCTCAAACTCATTGCATATCCCTGCAGCCGAAACAATTGGTCTCCGGCAACGCCAAAAAACCAATTGGTACGATGAGAGTTGTCGTTCCGCAGTGGAGAGAAAACAGACTGCCTACCTCGCAACGTTGCGAAAGACCACAACACGTTCGGGGTGGGACAGATATCGAAAACTGAAGAGGGAAGCGAGACGTATTTGCAGACGTAAAAAGAAAGTGGCCGAAATGCGTGAGTATGAAAAGCTCGAAAAAAAGATCAGGCGATTTACAGAAGGTTTCAAGACTGGAGCATTATCATGTAGGGACCGAGGAGGTAATCTGGTAACGGATGTCCAGAGCATACTGGGATTATGGAGGGAACACTTCTCCGACCTGCTGAATGGCAGTGAAAGTACAACACCAGGAGATGGCGAACCCGATTCCCCAATCGATGACCATGGAATATATATTCCATTACCCGACCATGAAGAAATTCAAATAGCAATTACCCGCTTGAAGAACAACAAAGCGGCGGGGGCCGATGGACTACCGGCCGAGTTATTCAAATACGGCGGCGAAGAACTGATAAGGTGCATGCATCAGCGTCTTTGTAGAATATGGTCGGAAGAAAGCATGCCCGACGATTGGAATTTCAGTGTGCTCTGCCCATTCCATAAAAAGGGAGATCCCACAAAATGTACCAATTACCGTGGGATAATCCTCCTAAATATCGCCTATAAGGTCCTATCAAGCGTACTGTGTGAAAGACTTAAGCCCACCGTCAACAATTGGATTGGACCTTATCAGTGTGGCTTTAGACCTGGAAAGTCCACCATGGACCAGATATTCACCATGCGCCAAATCTTGGAGAAGACCCGTGAAAAGAGGATCGACACACACCACCTTTTTGTCGATTTCAAAGCTGCTTTCGACAGCACGAAAAGGAGCTGCCTTTATGCCGCGATGTCTGAATTTGGTATCCCCGCAAAACTAATACGGCTGTGTAAGTTGACATTGAACAACACCAAAAGCTCCGTCATGATCGGGAAGGACCTCTCCGAGCCGTTCGATACCAAACGAAGTTTCAGACAAGGTGACTCACTATCGTGCGACTTCTTTAACTTGATGTTGGAAAAAATAATACGAACTGCAGAGCTAAATAGAGAAGAAGAGCAATCTTCTACAAGAGTGTACAGCTGTCATAACTTTGAAGTTGTAGATAATTTTGTATACCTGGGAACCAGTATCAACAATACCAACAATGTCCGCCTCGAAATCCAGCGCACAATCACTCTTGCCAACAGGTGCTAGTTTGGACTGAGTTGGCAATTGAACAGTAAAGTCCTCTCTCGACGAACCAAACTCAAACTCTACAAGTCGCTTATCATTCCCGATGTCAACATCAGATGAGACGACACTAGGAGCAACGCCGAATATCGCAGACGACGGAACGATGAGCTGTACGAGTTATACGACGACATTTACATAGTTCAGCGAATAAAAAGACAGCGGCTACGCTTGCTAGGTCATGTTGTCCGTATGGACGAAAACACTCCAGCCCTGAAAGTGTTCGATGCAGTACCCGCCGGAGGAAGCCGAGGAAGGGGAAGGCCACCACTCCGTTGGAGGGACCAGGTGGAGAGCGACCTGGGTACACTTGGAATCTCCAACTGGCGCCGAACTGCTAAGGAAAGAGAGGAGTGGCGCGCTCTCATCGATTCGGCTATAACCGGCTAAACGGTTGAACGCCAATCACATACATACATATATCACGCAAACCAATAAAGCTATATAAACCAAACTTTCTGCAGTCGTTTTTTTAGCCATTTCTTAATACAGTCCAAAAATGAAAGAAATCGGATAATAGCCACGCCCACCTCCCATACAACGGTTAGGTTGAAAATTACTCACTAATAAAAAACATCAGAAACACTAAATTTTACAGAAGAATTAGCAAAAAGGAGCTGCACTCAGATTTTTTTCAAAATTTAAATGGGAATTTTCAGGAAATACTCGAAAGATTTCAATGAAATTAAGTATATAATATTTTCTTGACACCCTGATGACACGTGTGGAAAATGGATGAAATCGGCTCACAACCACGAAAACTTTCCATATAACTCTATTTTGAAATTCATCTTATTCTTTTACTTTATAATATATACATAAGGAACCAATAAAGATAGCGAAATAAAACATTACACAAATATTGTATATGATCTGTGGCATCACTTGTGAAAAAAATGTCAAAATCGGACTATAACTTTTCAAGGCCCCAGATATGGAACATGTTGAACTCAGCACCTTATGGTAATTTTTCACCGAAAATATTGGTAAATCTCTCAGATATCTTAATTTAATTCAGAGGAAACATTTTCCTTATAATTGTGAGTCTCTGTATCAGAAATGGTTAAAATCAGGTCATAACTTCCACTAGCTCTGATATGGTTAATTATAGGATTTTCAAAAATATGATGGGCTTAAAAGCTTATAAATTGGGTAATATATGAAATTTCTTAGCCAAATTAAGTGAGTATAGAATCTTAGATATAATGTTAGTGATGAAAATTTGTGAAACCAATTCAGGGATTACCTCAGCATATATACTATATATGCGGATATTCGTTTTTCTATTGGACTTTATGCCGAAAAAAATATAGAAATAAATTGCGAGAGTATAAAATGTTCTGTTGCACCCGAACTTAGCCTTTAGTTACTTATTTCCCATCGGTTCTTTTATCTTCATCGTCCAGGTCTCCTATTATTTTATCAATTCTACCGTAGTCTATCTTACTGGCATCCCAGTCTGACTTTTTATTTACCACCGTTATTACTTTGAAGACTTTATTTAATTGACCATATTGACTTTAATTTTAATCCCCCGAAGGTGGTGAATAGCAGATTTTTTATACTCTCGCAACAAAGTTGCTAAAGCTCCAATTATGCATACTTGACTCAGCTCTTCATAGAAAATTTTGGCTTGAAAAACTTCGATGCAGTTATGCTTCACATAACTTCAACCTCAGCTGTTATTATTATGGTTTTAGGGTAGAGTTGCCAGATGTGAAAGCTCTTTAAAAAATATATGAATATAGCGTTGTGCAGAATAGCACAAAAGAAACACGCACACGAAGTTCAGTTTTTCGACATTTAGAATTGTTAGAAGATGTAATAAATTGGACCCATACAAGCGTATAAATCATAGGTGAATAAATATTTTATTCAAATTGTATTTGAAAATTTAGAATACATTTTTATTACACAAATTCGCAAAATAATTTACTCTCAGCAGATCACCACATATTCTTTCAGATACATAGTTATGTTTCTGTTGCAAAAATTAACCTCATATCGTACTTATTTAATAATTTGGTTTGTTTATTGCACTTAAAGTCAAACAAGCTTATCCGTTACAAGTAAAATAAAAGATTTTTTATTAAATCCTTTAAAAAAATAATTATTGTGAAAAAAGTTTGTTTTGTTGAAATATCTTAATATTTTTTGAAGATTTATAAATATCAAAGATTAGAATTTTCTCATTCTCAACTCAATTTTGATTTCCATCTGGTTCCTTCCTGTGTCTAAGGGTATTTTTTACTGAAGATATTGGTAAATATCTCAGATATTTTAATGTAATACAGAGGGAATCTGTTTTTAGCAAAACTAAATGAGCACATAGTTTTGGATATAGTGTACCTCGGCGGTGAAAATGAGTGAAATTACCTCAGCTCTCATATACTATATATGATTATTTTCGTTATTCTATTGGAGTTTATGCCGAACATAGGGGTCATCAATAAATTGCGAGAGTATAAAATGTTCAGTAGCACCCGAACTTAGCCTCTCCTTACTTGTTAATTATTTTTTGTAAAAGGTTTTACATTTACTTCTCGTTAAACACTTTCTTTAATTTGCTTTTATTTTTAAAATTCTCTGGAGGGTCCCCTCGGAAGGTTTATTTCAATTATCGGTTGTACAAACCGTTTTTAGTAATTTGTATTCAAAGCTAAAGTTTAACGCAAATTATTCAGTACCACTGAAGGCGCAAAAATAAGTGAAATAAAGATAATAGCATACTTTATATGTAAATTTGGATGGGGTCATATGTAGAAGTTCTCGCAAGTGAGGAAAGTTTCTGATTGCCATTCACTTGGGAGTGGTCAGGAACGATTCTTTTACATATGACTCAAGCAGCTCACGACTTCCGGTTTTAGACCAAGTATCTTCTGGCTAGCCAACAGACATCCGTTTGAAGGCGAGCTAAAGTGAGAAGGCGAAGCCCGCTTCTGCGGTTGTGCGTAGGTTTTGGGACCCACCACATAAAAAAACCTCCCCAATGAAAAAACAATCAGAGCATCGGAAGAGAAACCCCCCTTTTGATGACGACCCCTGCAAACGTACTAAGGATCATGATTTGAGGGCATGCACCTGGAATGTCCAGACCCTTAATTGGGAAGGTGCCTCTGCCCAGCTGGTTGATGTCCTCCGTGCTTGGTGTATTTGGCGCAACAGTCGGAAAATTCAGCCTCCATGACGAAACATCGCCAAACGGTCTGAGGCTGATCGACTTCGCCGGTGCCCGAAATATGCTTGTCTGTAGTACCAGAATCCAGCACAAGAAAATTCAACAAGCAACATGGCTGTCCCCTGATCGAAACACACGCAATCGAATCGATCATTGTGATAGACGGAAGACATGTCTCCAGTGTTTTAGACGTGCGTACGCTCCGAGGACCAAATATTGACTCGGACCATTATTTAGTAGCAGCAAAGATACGCACTCGCCTCTGTGCAGCAAAGAACGCCCGTCAACAAACACAAGGAAGGTTCGACGTCGAAAAGCTGCAATCACAACCGACAGCCGAGCGATTTTCTACTCGACTTGCACTCCTGCTCTCTGAGAGCACTCATCAGCATCTCGATATAAGAGAGCTGTGGAACGGCCTCTCAAACTCATTGCATATCCCTGCAGCCGAAACAATTGGTCTCCGGCAACGCCAAAAAACCAATTGGTACGATGAGAGTTGTCGTTCCGCAGTGGAGAGAAAACAGACTGCCTACCTCGCAACGTTGCGAAAGACCACAACACGTTCGGGGTGGGACAGATATCGAAAACTGAAGAGGGAAGCGAGACGTATTTGCAGACGTAAAAAGAAAGTGGCCGAAATGCGTGAGTATGAAAAGCTCGAAAAAAAGATCAGGCGATTTACAGAAGGTTTCAAGACTGGAGCATTATCATGTAGGGACCGAGGAGGTAATCTGGTAACGGATGTCCAGAGCATACTGGGATTATGGAGGGAACACTTCTCCGACCTGCTGAATGGCAGTGAAAGTACAACACCAGGAGATGGCGAACCCGATTCCCCAATCGATGACCATGGAATATATATTCCATTACCCGACCATGAAGAAATTCAAATAGCAATTACCCGCTTGAAGAACAACAAAGCGGCAGGGGCCGATGGACTACCGGCCGAGTTATTCAAATACGGCGGCGAAGAACTGATAAGGTGCATGCATCAGCGTCTTTGTAGAATATGGTCGGAAGAAAGCATGCCCGACGATTGGAATTTCAGTGTGCTCTGCCCATTCCATAAAAAGGGAGATCCCACAAACTGTGCCAATTACCGTGGGATAATCCTCCTAAATATCGCCTATAAGGTCCTATCGAGCGTACTGTGTGAAAGACTTAAGCCCATCGTCAACAATTGGATTGGACCTTATCAGTGTGGCTTTAGACCTGGAAAGTCCACCGTGGACCAGATATTCACCATGCGCCAAATCTTGGAGAAGACTCGTGAAAAGAGGATCGACACACACCACCTTTTTGTCGATTTCAAAGCTACTTTCGACAGCACGAAAAGGAGCTGCCTTTATGCCGCGATGTCTGAATTTGGTATCCCCGCAAAACTAATACGGCTGTGTAAGTTGACATTGAACAACACCAAAAGCTCCGTCATGATCGGGAAGGAGCTCTCCGAGCCGTTCGATACCATCGAAGTTTCAGACAAGGTGACTCACTATCGTGCGACTTCTTTAACTTGATGTTGGAAAAAATAATACGAACTGCAGAGCTAAATAGAGAAGAAGAGCAATCTTCTACAAGAGTGTACAGCTGTCATAACTTTGAAGTTGTAGATAATTTTGTATACCTGGGAACCAGTATCAACAATACCAACAATGTCAGCCTCGAAATCCAGCGCACAATCACTCTTGCCAACAGGTGCTAGTTTGGACTGAGTTGGCAATTGAACAGTAAAGTCCTCTCTCGACGAACCAAACTCAAACTCTACAAGTCGCTTATCATTCCCGATGTCAACATTAGATGAGACGACACTAGGAGCAACGCCGAATATCGCAGACGATGGAACGATGAACTGTACGAGTTATACGACAACATTGACATAGTTCAGCGAACAAAAAGACAGCGGCTACGCTTGCTAGGTCATGTTGTCCGTATGGACGAAAACACTCCAGCCCTGAAAGTGTTCGATGCAGTACCCGCCGGAGGAAGCCGAGGAAGGGGAAGGCCACCACTCCGTTGGAGAGACCAGGTGGAGAGCGACCTGGGTACACTTGGAATCTGCAACTGGCCCCGAACTGCTAAGGAAAGAGAGGAGTGGCGCGCTCTCATCGAATCGGCTATAACCGGCTAAACGGTTGAACGCCAATCACATACATACATATATCACGCAAACCAATAAAGCTATATAAACCAAACTTTCTGCAATCGTTTCTTTTAGCCATTTCTTAATACAGTCAAAAAATGAAAGAAATCGGATAATAGCCACGCCCACCTCCCATACAACGGTTAGGTTGAAAATTACTCACTAATAAAAAACATCAGAAACACTAAATTTTACAGAAGAAATAGCAAAAAGGAGCTGCACTCAGATTTTTTTACAAAATTTAAATGGGAATTTTCAGGAAATACTCGAAAGATTTCAATGAAATTAAGTATATAATATTTTCTTGACACCCTGATGACACGTGTGGAAAATGGATGAAATCGGCTCACAACCACGAAAACTTTCCATATAACTCAATTTTGAAATTCATCTAATTCTTTTACTTTATAATATATACATAAGGAACCAATGAAGATAGCGAAATAAAACATTACACGAATATTGTATATGATCTGTGGCATCACTTGTGAAAAAATGTCAAAATCGGACTATAACTTTTCAAGGCCCCAGATATCGAACATGTTGAACTCAGCACCTTATGGTAATTTTTCACCGAAAATATTGGTAAATCTCTCAGATATCTTAATTTAATTCAGAGGAAACATTTTCCTTATAATTGTGAGTCTCTGTATCAGAAATGGTTAAAATCAGGTCATAACTTCCACTAGCTCTGATATGGTTAATTATAAGATTTTCAAAAATATGATGGGCTTAAAAGCTTATAAATCGGGTAATATATGAAATTTCTTAGCCAAATTAAGTGAGTATATAATCTTAGATATAATGTTAGTGATGAAAATTTGTGAAACCAATTCAGGAATTACCTCAGCATATATACTATATATGCGGATATTCGTTTTTCTATTGGACTTTATGCCGAAAAAAATATAGAAATAAATTGCGAGAGTATAAAATGTTCCGTTGCACCCGAACTTAGCCTTTAGTTACTTATTTCCCATCGGTTCTTTTATCTTCATCGTCCAGGTCTCCTATTATTTTCTCAATTCTACCGTAGTCTATCTTACTGGCATCCCAGTCTGACATTTTATTTACTACCGTTATTACTTTGAAGACTTTATTTAATTGACCATATTGACTTTATTTTAATCCCCCGAAGGTGGTGAATAGCAGATTTTTTATACTCTCGCAACAAAGTTGCTAAAGCTCCAATTATGCATACTTGACTCAGCTCTTCATAGAAAATTTTGGCTTGAGGAACTTCGATGCAGTTATGGTTCACATAACTTCAACCTCAGCTGTTATTATTATGGTTTCTGGGTAGAGTTGACAGATGTGAAAGCTCTTTAAAAAATATATGAATATAGCGTTGTGCAGAATAGCACAAAAGAAACACGCACACGAAGTTCAGTTTTTCGACATTTAGAATTGTTAGAAGATGTAATAAATTGGACCCATACAAGCGTATAAATCATAGGTGAATAAATATTTTATTCAAATTGTATTTGAAAATTTAGAATACATTTTTATTACACAAATTCGCAAAATAATTTACTCTCAGCAGATCCCCACATATTCTTTCAGATACATAGTTATGTTTCTGTTGCAAAAATTAACCTCATATCGTACTTATTTAATAATTTTGGTTTGTTTATTGCACTTAAAGTCAAACAAGCTTTTCCGTTACAAGTAAAATAAAAGATTTTTTTATTAAATCCTTTAAAAAAATAATTATTGTGAAAAAAGTTTGTTTTGTTGAAATATCTTAATTTTTTTTTGAAGATTTATAAATATCAAAGATTAGAATTTTCTGATTCTCAACTCAATTTTGATTTCCATCTGGTTCCTTCCTGTGTCTAAGGGTATTTTTTACTGAAGATATTGGTAAATATCTCAGATATTTTAATGTAATACAGAGGGAATCTGTTTTTAGCAAAACTAAATGAGCACATAGTTTTGGATATAGTGTACCTCGGCGGTGAAAATGAGTGAAATTACCTCAGCTCTCATATACTATATATGATTATTTTCGTTATTCTATTGGAGTTTATGCCGAACATAGGGGTCATCAATAAATTGCGAGAGTATAAAATGTTCAGTAGCACCCGAACTTAGCCTCTCCTTACTTGTTAATTATTTTTTGTAAAAGGTTTTACATTTACTTCTCGTTAAACACTTTCTTTAATTTGCTTTTATTTTTAAAATTCTCTGGAGGGTCCCCTCGGAAGGTTTATTTCAATTATCGGTTGTACAAACCGTTTTTAGTAATTTGTATTCAAAGCTAAAGTTTAACGCAAATTATTCAGTACCACTGAAGGCGCTAAAATAAGTAAAATAAAGATAATAGCACACTTTATATGTAAATTTGGATGGGGTCATATGTAGAAGTTCTCGCAAGTGAGGAAAGTTTCTGATTGCCATTCACTTGGGAGTGGTCAGGAACGATTCTTTTACATATGACTCAAGCAGCTCACGACTTCCGGTTTTAGACCAAGTATCTTCTGGCTAGCCAACAGACATCCGTTTGAAGGCGAGCTAAAGTGAGAAGGCGAAGCCCGCTTCTGCGGTTGTGCGTAGGTTTTGGGACCCACCACATAAAAAAACCTCTCCAATGAAAAAACAATCAGAGCATCGGAAGAGAAACCCCCCTTTTGATGACGACCCCTGCAAACGTACTAAGGATCATGATTTGAGGGCATGCACCTGGAATGTCCAGACCCTTAATTGGGAAGGTGCCTCTGCCCAGCTGGTTGATGTCCTCCGTGCTTGGTGTATTTGGCGCAACAGTCGGAAAATTCAGCCTCCATGACGAAACATCGCCAAACGGTCTGAGGCTGATCGACTTCGCCGGTGCCCGAAATATGCTTGTCTGTAGTACCAGAATCCAGCACAAGAAAATTCAACAAGCAACATGGCTGTCCCCTGATCGAAACACACGCAATCGAATCGATCATTGTGATAGACGGAAGACATGTCTCCAGTGTTTTAGACGTGTGTACGCTCCGAGGACCAAATATTGACTCGGACCATTATCTAGTAGCAGCAAAGATACGCACTCGCCTCTGTGCAGCAAAGAACGCCCGAGCGATTTTCTACTCGACTTGCACTCCTGCTCTCTGAGAGCACTCATCAGCATCTCGATATAAGAGAGCTGTGGAACGGCCTCTCAAACTCATTGCATATCCCTGCAGCCGAAACAATTGGTCTCCGGCAACGCCCAAAAAACCAATTGGTACGATGAGAGTTGTCGTTCCGCAGTGGAGAGAAAACAGACTGCCTACCTCGCAACGTTGCGAAAGACCACAACACGTTCGGGGTGGGACAGATATCTAGAACTGAAGAGGGAAGCGAGACGTATTTGCAGACGTAAAAAGAAAGAGGCCTAAATACGTGAGTATGAAAAGCTTGAAAAAAAAAATATCAGGCGATTTACAGAAGGTTTCAAGACCGGAGCATTGTCATGTAGGGACCGAGGAGGTAATCTGGTAACGGATGTCCAGAGCATACTGGGATTATGGAGGGAACACTTCTCCGACCTGCTGAATGGCAGTGAAAGTACAACACCAGGAGATGGCGAACCCGATTCCCCAATCGATGACCATGGAATATATATTCCATTACCCGACCATGAAGAAATTCGAATAGCAATTACCCGCTTGAAGAACAACAAAGCGGCGGGGGCCGATGGACTACCGGCCGAGTTATTCAAATACGGCGGCGAAGAACTGATAAGGTGCATGCATCAGCGTCTTTGTAGAATATGGTCGGAAGAAAGCATGCCCGGCGATTGGAATTTCAGTGTGCTCTGCCCAATCCATAAAAAGGGAGACCCCACAATCTGCGCCAATTACCGTGGTATAAGTCTCCTCAATATCGAGCGTATTGTGTGAAAGACTAAAGCCGACCGTCAACGAACTGATTGGACCTTATCAGCGTTGCTTTAGACCTGGAAAATCGACAATGGAGAGAGAAGAATCGATACTCACCATCTTTTCATCGATTTTAAAGCTGCTTTCGAGTCAGCGCACTCGCGTCTTGGCTCTTGGCGTTTTCGAGAGAAAGGTTTTGCGTAAGATTTATGGTCCTCTGAACATTGGCAACGGCGAACACAGCAGACGATAGAACGATGAGCTGTACGATTTATACGACGACATTGACATTGTTCAGCGAATAAAAAGACAGCGGCTACGCTGGCTAGGTCATGTTGTACGAATGGATGAAAACACTCCAGCTCTGAAAGTGTTCGATGCAGTACCCGCTGGAGGAAGCCGCGGAAGAGGACGAACTCCACTCCGGTGGAAAGACCAAGTGCAAAGTGTCCTGGCTTCACTTAGTGTTTCCAGTTGGCGCCAAAAAGCAAAAAGAAGGAACGAGTGGCGCGCTCTGGTGGATTCGGCAATAATCGCTTAAGCGGGTTTACGCCAGATATATATATATATATATATATATGTAAATTTTTATTCTTAAATCCTTATCCTCTATGAAGATCACTTTTATTTTTCCTATACGAGGGTCACTTTATTTATCCTCTCTGATGGTCACTTTATTTTTTCTCTATGAGGATCACTTTTAATTATTCTCTATGAGTCCTTTATAAGGATATTTTATGTGTCCGGACTCATGATCACGGTCACCTATCCTTTCCCGCGGATATTTATTTTTCGTGGCACCACGTTGGAATTTGATATAATTTTCAATTTCTGTTTTCTTCTATTCAATTTCAATTTTCGGATATTCACCGTTTGCGACATCACTTGTGTTAACTACCCTCCCACTTGAAATAAAGCCATCTTTGGCTTCTTTTATTATTTTGTTCAAGATCACGGTGTAAACCTTTCTTCGTTTTAGTAGGGTTGTTCCGATTATAGTGACAATAAATAGTAGTAGGAGAAGTCTACCTCCTGATTGTTTAGCCGGTTATAGCCGAATCGACGATAGTGCCCCACCTCTCTCTCTCCTTCGCAGTTCGGCGCCAGTTGGAGATCCCAAGTGTAACCAGGTCGCTCTCCACCTGGTCCCTCCAACGGAGTGGAGGCCTTCCCCTTCCTCGGCTTCCTCCGGCGGGACAACATGACCTAGCCAGCGTAGCCGCTGTCTTTTTATTCGCTGAACTATGTCAATGTCGTCGTATAACTCGTACAGCTCATCGTTCCATCGTCTGCGGTATTCGCCGTTGCCAATGTTCTGAGAACCATAAATCTTGCGCAAAATTTTCCTCTCGAAAACTCCTAGCGTCGTCTCATCTGATGTTTACATCGTCCAAGCTTCTGCACCGTAAAGAAGGACGGGAATGATAAGCGACTTGTAGAGCTTGATTTTGGTTCGTCGAGAGAGGACTTTACTGTTCAATTGCCTACTCAGTCCAAAGTCGCACCTGTTGGCAAGAGTTATTCTGCGTTGGATTTCAAGGCTGACATTGTTCGTACTGTTGATGCTGGTTCCCAGGTATACAAAATTATCTACGATCTCGAAGTTATGACTGTCAACAGTGACGTGGGAGCCAGGACGCGAATGCGCCGACTGTTTGCTTGATGACAGGAGATATTTCGTGTTGTCCTCATTCACCTCCAGACTCATTCGCTTCGCCTCCTTATCCATGCGGGAAAAAGCAGAACAAACGGCGCGATTGTTGCTTCCGATGATATAAATATCATCGGCGTACGCCAGGAGCTGTACACTCTTGTAGAAGATTGTACCTTCTCGGTTAAGCTCTGCAGATCTTATAATTTTTTCCAGCATCAGGTTAAAGAAGTCGCACAACTCCTTTTCGTGCTGTCGAAAGCAGCTTTAAAATCGACAAAAAGGTGTGTGTGTCGATCCTCTTTTCACGGGTCTTCTCCAAAATTTGGCGCATGGTGAATATCTGGTCAGTTGTCGATTTTCCAGGTCTAAAGCCACACTGATAAGGTCCAATCAGTTTGTTGACGGTGGGCTTTAGTCTTTCACACAGTACGCTCGATAGAACCTTGTATGCGATATTTAGGAGGCTGATCCCACGGTAATTGGCGCAGATTGTGGGATCTCCCTTTTTATGGATTGGGCAGCTTGCTTTCGTCCGACCATATTCTGTAAAGAATCTGATGCATGAACCTTACCACCTCTTCGCCGCCGTATTTGAATAGTTCTGCCGGCAATCTATCGCCCCCCGCTGCTTTGTTGTTCTTCAAGCAGGTAATTGATATTCGAATTTTTTCATGGTCGGGTAATGGAACATCTGTTCCATCGTCATCGATTGGGGGATCGGGTTCGCCATCTCCTGGTGTTGTACTCTCACTGCCATTCAGCAGGTCGGAGAAGTGTTCCCTCCATAATCCCAGTATGCCCTGGACATCGGTTACCAGATTACCACCTTGGTCTCTACATGAGGATGCTCCGGTCTTGAAACCTTCGTTAAGTCGCTTAATTTTTTCATAAAATTTTCGAGCATTCCCTCTGTCTGTCAGCTTCTCAAGCTCTTCGTACTCACGCATTTCGGCCTCTTTCTTTTTTTGTCTGCAGATGCGTCTCGCTTCCCTCTTCAGCTCTCGGTATCTATCCAATCCCGCACGTGTTGTGGTCGTTTGCAACGTTGCGAGGTAGGCAGTCTGTTTTCTCTCCGCTGCGAGACGGCACTCCTCATCGTACCAGCTTGTTTTTTGTCGTTGCCGAAAGCCAATTGTTTCGGCTGGAGCGGTACGCAGTGAGTTTGAGATGCCGTTCCACAGTTCCCTTATACCGAGATGCTGATGAGTGCTTTCAGAGAGCAGGAGTGCAAGTCGAGTAGAGTATTTCGTGGCTGTCTGTTGCGATTGCAGCTTTTCGCCGTCGAACCTTCCTTGTGTTTGTTGACGGGCATTCTTTGCTGCACAGAGGCGGTTGCGTATCTTCGCTGCGACCAGATAATGGTCCCAGTCTATATTTGGTCCTCGGAGCGTACGTACATCTAAAACACAGGAGACATGTCTTCCGTCTATCACAACGTGATCAATTTGGTTCCTCGTGTTTCGATCAGGAGACAGCCAAGTAGCTTGATGTATTTTCTTATGCTGGAATCTGCTACTACAGACGACCATATTTCGGGCCCCAGCGAAGTCGAACGGCCTCAGGCCGTTTGGCGATGTTTCGTCATGGAGGCTGAATTTTCCGACTGTTGTGCCAAAGACACCTTCTTTACCCACCCTGGCGTTAAAATCGCCAAGCACGACTTTTACATCGTGGCGGGGGAAGCGCTCATATGTGCGTTCTAGGCGCTCATAGAAAGCATCTTTGGTCACATCGTCCTTCTCTTCCGTTGGGGCGTGGGGCAAATCAGCGATATGTTGAAGAACCTCGCTTTGATGCGGATTGTGGCTAGACGTGCATCCACCGGGGTGAATGCCAGGACTCTGCGACGGAGTCTCTCTCCCACCACAAATCCAACACCAAATTTGCGCTCCTTTATATGGCCGCTGTAGTAGATGTCACAAGGACCCACCTTCTTCCGTCCTTGTCCCGTCCATCGCACTTCTTGGATGGCGGTGATGTCAGCCTTTAGTCGTATGAGGACATCAACCAGCTGGGCAGAGGCACCTTCTCAATTAAGGGTCCGGACATTCCAGGTGCATGCCCCCAAATCATGATCCTTAGTTCGTTTGCAGGGGTCGTCACCAAAAGGGGGCTGTCTCATAAGAGGCTTTCGTAGATTTTTCATTGGTACTTCGTTTTTATGTGGTGGGTCCCAAGCCCTACGCACAACCGCATAAGCGGGCTTCGCCTTCTCACTTTAGCTCGCCTTCAAACGGTAAGTAGTGGTATTTATTGAAACTTCGCTATCAAACGGTACGAGAAAGGCCCCTTTCCTTAATTCGGTTACCCTCAATTGCCGTATTTGACAAATCAAATCTGCTTTCGTCAGGGTTCATATCTACAGCAGCCTCCTCGTGGAATGATATCATTAGCATTCAAATAATTTGAAATATTCTCCTCTTCTTCTTCAGTCAATTCACGACGTATGCTGCCTATTAAGTAGCATAATGAACTGCTTACTTTTCGTAGAAGTCACCCATGTAGTCACTTGCTGGAAGCAGAACCGCAACAGGTACATCAAGAAGTCACTCCTTCAACACGTCGACGAACTTGAACAATATACTGACCAGGCTGCGGACGCTGACAGTTTTAGACACGCTCTAAGCGCCATTCACAGTGGAGCTATTAACACCTTCCTTGACTCCCTTCCAGTGAATCACGTCCTGGGATCAAACCACAACCTTTAGCAGACGAAGAGCTCGAGTTGCCGCGTGAACCAGAGTGAGCCTTGCGCAACTTCGAACTGGATATTGTAGCAGTTTAAACTCCTACTTATCCAGACTGAACCCCGACATACAAAATACATGTCCTGCATGCAATGAGTCCCCGCATGACACTAACCACCTTTTTGCATGCCCAACGAACCCTACTCATCTAACACCCCTTTCCGTTTGGTACAACCCTGTCGAAACAACATGTTTCCTGGGCCTCCCTTAAGATGACTTCGACAACAACTAGATTTATGCTTTCCGTTCCGCCAGGGATAGATACTCATTACTACAACAACAACAACGGGAATGTTGAGGGACTTGTAGAGTTTAGTT
Source organism: Zeugodacus cucurbitae (assembly GCF_028554725.1). Lineage (NCBI taxonomy): Eukaryota > Metazoa > Arthropoda > Insecta > Diptera > Tephritidae > Zeugodacus > Zeugodacus cucurbitae. The sequence continues at coordinate 38,066,097 of NC_071668.1, forward strand.
TTTGTTCGTCGAGAGAGGACTTTACTTTTCAATTGCCTACTCAGTCCAAAGTAGCAACTGTTGGCAAGAGTGATTCTGCGTTGGATTTGGATTGGAGAAAAAACGAAATTATCTACAACTTCAAAGTTATGACTGTCAACAGTGACGTGGGAGCCAGTAGTTTCCCTTTAAACCGGCAATTTTTTGACGACAATTGCGTTCTTCAAACAGCTATGAACAGCTTCTATGAACAGCTGAGTCCCACCGTAAATTTCTGCATTTGTGAATTATTGATATAATATTTATAAATTTGTATATAAATCAAAAGATACGTTGGAAATTAGTAACACCATTAAACGATTTCCTGTCTAAGACACATATTGTTGCGGCCAAGAAGATTCATCGCATAATAATTAAGCGGGAAAGGCACTTAATTGAATCCCGCTTAAGTGCATCGAGATACTTCCCAAGCTTTTTCTCAAATACTTCGATCTAATATTTTTTCTTTTAGAATGAAGGTCACATTTATTTCTTATTAGTAACAAAAATATTTATAATAATAAAACCCCATTGCAAAACTATGTACACGTAGCCAATAAAGTCTGCGTTCACCCATTTTTTCACAATTTTTTTAACTGAAGCAAAACCACAATGTAAATAATTAATCAAGTTCAATTTCTTACATCTAATTTTTCTTTACATTCATAAGATGAAAATGCAAAAACAAGAGTCAAAGTTCCTCTTTAAATTTTCGATATAACGGGATTTAAGAGTAACAACACGAAATAAAGTCTGCGTTCAGTTTTTAAATAAATAAATAAATATAATGAAAGTAAATAATGAAAGTAAATAATTTAGTGGATAACCATTTTGCTTTCAAACTACAACAAATCAGATTGGCAGTGAATTTACTAGCTTATCTATTTCCTCAGCTGTAATCTGTGACTATTATTCCTGCATAACACCCCGCAAAGCCTCTTTATTAGTTATTATGGCTGATGACTTGTTTTAAATTGATCCCAGAGATTCTCAATGGGATTAAATTATGTGATTAAGGCGACGTTTTAAGGAGCTCTACTAGTATTTTACGAGAGCTAAAAACATACTATTTCAGCAGTCGTTGTCCAGTCGTTGTTGAAACCAAAACGTCGAAGACAAGCCATGTTTATCCATTATCAATTCAATATATTTAAGCTGACCAACAGCATCAGCCGCCATGTACTCCCTTACCATAATTCCACCACGTCGTATATCACTGGTACATTCTATATACTTTTATAAATTGTATTTTAATATCTTATTTTTTTGGAATTTTTGAAAAACTTCATGTAATGCAAACGGATTTGACAACCCCGGAGGCTAATTCGCTTTGTGATATTCTTTTAGCATCTGTTTCTAAAAGATTAGCACCATAAGAATTTCGGAGCGTTACAAGAATAAGCACAATTTTGGACCCAAGGTTCAAGAAGGAGGGATTTTAGTCAACCAGTAATGCAAATGAAGCAGCAAAATATCTGGAGCATGAAATTTCAACAATAAATGCATACGAAACGAGAAGTCCTGAAAATAATGAATCAACAGAAGGACTTTGTCGAAAAAAGAATAGTGGCAAAAAAATGTCATCTAAAGCAGATGCAATTATTCTGCTTCGACAGTATTTTGAAAGACGAAATGAAATGAGATGAAAGAAGAAATGAAATCCTCTTATTATTAGGAAGGTCAACATTGAAACCTAAGTGTATACGATGCTTCAGGCTCTGATTTATGGAGCATCGTTTAAGAGCATGTGGGCGTTGGCATAGGCTGCCCTGTGGCTCCAATAGCTGCACTTCCCTTATCTCTCTTACTGCTGCGGCGGATGGCCTTACTCCTTGGAGCAGCAACGAGTGCATCTGACACTTTTGGTGTAGCGATTTCGGATATTACCGTCTCAGTGACGATTTGTAAGTCTTCTACGTCCATTTGGCTCTTAATCTGAAATTATGTTATTTTGGTTATGAGGGTGCATATACTTATTGATATACACATATAATAGCCACATAACCAAAAACACAACACTGATACGCTACATCCACCTCATCACGCCCGAGAACACTACATGTTAATACACACACACACACATACATCAAAACACGATGATACCAATCTGTATACAAAAAGGAAGAGAAAGCATACAACAGCACCTTCTTTCGATACGACGTTGATCGAGTTATATCTCCGTGTTTGCAGCATCCCGGTTTTCTACATATAGTTTTTTTATTACTCGGTTTCTATACATTTAACATCCGATTTTTCATATATACAAATATAAGCATTTAATACAAACATTGTACCATTTTCTAACATTCATACATACATAATTCTTGGATTATTGTAAAAAATCATTACATTTAAATAAAATAAATTTTTATAACGATTTGTTCGAAAACAATTGCGTTTTTTTTTTCTTTTAAAGAAAGTGACCTAAATCGAACGTGAACACTTAGGTGAGTAATTGTACATGGTCCTTCGAGCCATAAAGAAAGGCACTGTGGCTAATTAAATACTGAAAAAATTAGTTTTATATGTGACAAAAAAGTGCGGTAATAAATAACTAAAAATTAATAAGAAGCGACAAAACCAAATTTAAACACTAACAACAAAAAATATATGCATCAAAAACGGTTTTAACAAATATAAAACTTATACAATCCGTTTGAATAACACCTAAACGAGAACTAAAAACAGTTTAAAAAAATACATCATCAATATATTTAGATAAATACACAAGCAAATTACTTCCTGCCTTATATGCTTACCCTTGTGTAAATTATAATTTTCCCTTAAATTACTTTTAAACGTCAACTTTATTAAATTACAAAAGATCTTAAAATATAATTTGTCTTAGCAACCAACGTGTCCAAAAGTCTAATTGCAACCAACGCACTGCTGTTAATTCTGATTGGAACAACCTTGAACCTCGCTTTCCATCACATCTCGCTGTTAGCTGTTACTGCTAAATGTACTGATCGCTCTCACGGCAATTGATTCGCACTTGCTTTACAACTGCTGGGATGTAAAGTAGTAGCTGTTAACTACAGTGATCGCTCTCACAGCGTTCGGTGCTAAACAGCCTAACAGCTTTCGATAATGTTTTTAGGTGGGTGACCAGCAGTTATTACTGCTTAACTCTTCCCGTTCTAAATGAGGGACGTCCAAGATCCTCAACAATAATGCCTAAATTATTGCATAAACTTCTGACCAATTACATTGTTGCACATAGAATAGGTTGAGTTATAATTTTGTATGGTTATGGTTGAGTAACTTTACTTTTGGCATTAGTTCCGCAGACCCATACATATATTGGAACAGGAATGAGTTACAAGTTAATGACTGAGATAGAGAGAACGACGAATATGAGTGATTATGCTGGTATTTGTGAGCAAGTTGCAATTACATGGTTGCCAAGTCGGTTTTTCCTAAATCTACTAACTATCGGTATAACTTAACATAAATTTACATTTCATTATAGTTAACAAAAATTTCAAATTACAAAAGTTTTACATAGTGGAAATGAATATTCGTGAGATGCTCAGTTACCTAGTCAACATAAAATTCGATGTAGCAAAATTTAATTTTTTGTAATAAGCCTTGATTTCTGTTATTGGAATATCAAAGAAGAAATGGGGCCAGACTAGTATTTACTTTAAATTGTCTTTATGGACCACCCTCCCCTTAATTAAAACTGTACTCCCTAGGTCTTTTTCAATGGTATGTTCCTCATACAGTGGTGTTAACTTATTACCTAGTCTAGTATTTCTTTTTACCATAACTTTATCTCCTTCTTTAAAAACACGCTCGGTTCTGTTTTTGTTATGACTTGTGAGCTCTTTTTGTTGCGCACATCTAATACGATCAGATATTTCATTATTCGGTTCATCAATGGTGGATCTAAATACGTCTACTGGCCTCATTTTAGTAACTGAATGTATTGTTTTGTTATATTCAATGGTTGACAGCAAGATTAGATCCATCGTATCATCAATACATCTTTCCAACTTCAGGCATCTAGCAATTTCGATTAAAGTGCTGTGAAACCTCTCTACTTGACCATTGGAGCAGCTATGCAAAGGTGGAGCATTGATGATGTTAATACCAAAATTATTAGAAAGAAGTTGTCTGACAGTGTTTGAATTCAGCGATTTTTCGTTGTCACAATAAATAATTTTTGCTTTTGGAAAAATGTTCAAAATTTGTATTAATTGGGGCTTTATGTCCAAAATTGTTCTCGACGCTATGGTCTGAACGACTGCGAATTTTGAGAACTTGTCTACACAAGTCAAGAAATACTTTGAGTCGGTGGAAAAAATGTCAATATGCAGGATCTCTCCTGAGTATAGTGGAATGGGTGTATCTGCTATTTTATGTTTCCGATGCTGCCTATTGTACTTCGATTTAGAGCAGATCCTACAGTTTAAAACAACTTCTTTGGCTTTCTTTTCCATCTTTGGGAAAAAGTAGTCCCTCAAGATTTGCTTAACATTTTCCTGTGCTGCACGGTGTGCACGATTATGCTCCGCAGCTATTATTTCCAACTGATCATTCGGGTCAAAAATGTCCGTTACATATGTTTTAGTGTATCTAATTTTTGTACTTGGAAACATTTGCACCAAGTCATGCTGAATGTAGGCTAGTATGGATAAATTACAATGAATTGCGTTAACTACATTAGTATTCACAATGTCCTGAATAGTTCCTAACAGCGTGCTTCTGTCACAAAACTGTATGCAGTGTCTAGTTTTATTCCCAAAAATAATGAAAGTTCGTTTTGATGGAAACTCACTTTCTTCAATAATTATTTGGTTCCTAAAACAATTAACCGGTTTTTCAACTACCTCTATGGTGTACGTTAACGATCTTTCGCTGTGAATCGTGGCTGAATCTGAGTTCATATTTTCGTCCATCATATTAACTTGCTGTCGCGAAAGAGCATCGGCAACGTAGTTTTCTTTTCCAGGCTTATAATAAAGCTTCGCATTATGTTCGTCGATAAATGCTTTCCAACGTTTAATCTTTGCATTTGAATTTCTGTCAGACACCGCAAACGTTAGAGGTTGATGGTCAGTAAAAATATTCAATTGGTGTACACCATAAAGATAGTTACGAAGGTTTTTTAATGCCCAGACTATGGCCAAAAGTTCCCTTTCATTAGTGGCAAAGTGAAGTTCATTGTCTTTTAGGGTTCTGGAAATCATAGTTATTGGTCTGCCTTCCTGAGAAAGAACGGCACCCAGGCCACTGTTGGACGCATCAGTAGTTAAATCAAATGCTTTTTTAAAATCGGGGTAAGAGAGCATTACGTCTTCCGATACCAAAATGTGTTTAAGTTTCTCAAATGCCTGCAGTTGCTTTGAATTTAAAAGTATTTTCACTCTTTTGGATTTGTAAGCGCTAACTTTTCCATTTTCCCCCTTCAAAATATCAGTCAATGGTTTGGCTACACTGGCGAAGTCTTTCACGAAGCATCTATAGTAGCTTGCTAATCCTAGAAAGGACCTGAGACCGTACAAAGTTTCGGGGGTTGGGAAATTAAGCATTATGCTAACTTTATCTGGGCACGTCTTAATGCCACCGCTTGATACAATAAATCCGAGATACTCTGTTTCAGTTTTGAAAAATTTGGATTTGTCGACTGATACCCTCATGTTAGCGTCATATAGACTCTTCAAGACCCAGTCTATGTCTTTTATGTGTTGTTCTTTAGATCCGGAATAAATAATAACATCATCTACATAAACAAAGCAGCTTTTTCCTATCTTTTCTCTTAAGATGTCGTCTATGGCTCTTTGAAAAATACTCGGAGCGTTTTTTAATCCGAAAGGTAGCCTACAAAATTCATACTTTCCGTTGCTAACGGAAAAGGCTGTTTTTTCCCTGTCTCGCTCAGCGAGTTCGATCTGGTGAAATCCAGACTTCAAATCAAGGGTTGTGAAGTATTGTGCATGTCCCATATTTGATAAAATCGAAATGACGTTTGGTATTGGGTATTTGTCGTCAATGGTATTCTCGTTCAGTTTGCGAAAATCTACCACCAGACGTTTTTTTTTATTGCCAAACTCATCAATGCCCTTCTTGTCCACGACCCAAATGGGGTTATTGTAGGGAGACGTAGATCGTCTTATAATACCATTTCGTAAAAGCTCTTTTATTTCATTGTTAACAAAGTCAACTACCCCCATTGGATATGGATACATCTTAGAGTAAATCGGTTCTTCATGTTTTGTACGAATCATAGCAACTACATTTGTGTTATATGGCAGTGATTCGTTCGGATCGGCGAAAGCCTGTGATCTTTTTTTTATCATATTTGAAAAATCCTCCCTTATTGCAAGAGGTACACTTTCCTGTTGAATTTTCAAAGCATTAATGTTGTAAATTTTTATAAAATATAATTTTTCAATTCCAAAATCATGAACTATTTCACCTTTTTGAAGGTCTACGACTGCATTGACTTGCGTTAGCAGGTCAAGCCCAATTATCGCGTCAAAGCTTATTAAATTTGGTAATATTATAAAATCTGAATTTATGCCAAACAAATTAATTTTACATTTTTGCTCTACTATGCTCTCGCCGTGAACTGATTTAACTACGAACGGTCTCGTTAAAGGCACAATGCCTTTTAATTCAGTAAGGGGTTTTATAAAGCTTTTTGAAGCTCCTGTGTCCACTAACATTTTTATCTCTTTGCCCTCAACTCCTATTGTTCGTTTGATCCAAGGGAGCTGGGCACCCTTTCTAAAAAATTAATTTCTTCGATGTCTTCGATTTCCCGTTCCACAATACTATCGTACGTAGATTTTGTTGCTACATCTTCCGATGTGTCTGATATGTGGTGAATTCTCTGGACTTTTGGACCAGTACTTCTGTTTGATACAGGAGGTCGCTTAATTTACTGTCCTTGATTGCCTGTATTAAAATGGATTTGCCGATTATTAGAGACGTGCATATCTTGGGACTTATTTTGCTGTAAAAAATTTCTTGTGGGATTGTGGTGCTCGAACTTCGTTGAGCGGCGGAAACCAGATGTGGATGGATCTATGTCCATTGGTTCGGTGCCCTGATCTCTATTATTACTCGAAAAATTGCGCTTTTCTTGTCTATTTTGGGAGTAGGGGTTTTTATGACCGCTACGTGATTCTATTTGGTTGCTCTTGGTCTCATATATTCTCTTAACTGAAGAGTGACCTCGGTCCTTGTCCTCAATATGTTTAGAGTAGGTTGATGCAAACATGTATCGTTCATGATTTGCTTCTACTTCCTGGGCAAGTGCCAAAGCAGATGGCAAATCTGTTGGACGAGTGGAAAATAGTATATCGCAAAGGGGCTTCCTAAGGCCAGAGACAAAAACACGTAATGCATCTAACCTATATTTATCATTTATTGAGTTAGCTATGTGACTTTCATATGTCATGATAGTTTTATTGGTAAGCAACGTAAGCTTTCTTTCGACTTCGTCGTAGAAATTCAACACCGTCAGATTTCCTTGTCTCAAGGTACTTAGCTCCTGTTCAATTAAATATATTGGTCGCTTATCAGCGTACGTGAAATCTAATCTTGTCACTATAGCCTTAAAGTTAAGAACAGTGTTGAAAGACGCTAAAACAGCATCTGCAGCGCCTCTAATTTTGTTTCTTATAATGGCCACTGCCTGATAATGTTTAGCGCTTCCATCATAAGGTTCATATAATTTATAGGCCGTATGTGCGGCTTGCCTCCATGAGACGTAAGTCTCTTGCCTACCATCGAATTCAGGCAAAGATTTAACTAGGTCAAGAGTTTCCTCGCAACGCACGGTACCTGAAATCCTAACCTCTTCGAAACTCTCTACGTTAGCTGTTGACGTACTTGTAAATCTTTTTGAGATTTCCTTCAACTTTTTGTCGAATTCCTCTTTTTGTGAGCTTAAGGCGGCTGATACCGCAGCTGTTACTATAGCAGTTAACTCCTCAGTATTCATTTTTGATTGATATTTATCTTTTAGAACTAAACTATTAAAAAGGCTCACTAAATCTACGTCGCACATTAAAGTATTGACCGCGCAAAAACCCGGTATAATAAAATACCGTCTTATATCAATCACAAATCAAATTAGATTTATAAAAAAGTTTCAAAAATACATCGAATTCCAATGGTGATCATAGTATTTAAATATATTTATTAAGAAAAAAGGCACTGAGCAAGTCACTTACGTAATTTACTTTCTCTTAGCACGTGGTTTCGTTTGCTTAAAAAATTCTTAAAGGTTAGCCAAGGCCGTAAGACATCAAAGCAGGTGTCTCAAAAATTGGTAGAATCCAGTGATTTGTTCAGCAATGTATAGCTTTTCATGCTTTTTGCCCAAAGCATCCAATTTAAAGCAAAATGAAAAACGTGGTTTAAGCTCCTCTGTAAATGAAAAACGTGGTTTAAGCTCCTCTGTGGGCGGGTTCTTTTTTGGTCAGCAGACAGCAATGTTCACGTGTTAGTTTTAGTTTTTCGGAACTTTTCAGTACTTCAAGAAATCCGAAATTTTAATAAAAATTGAGGCTAAAGATTTTGTTAGCCCCACGTTGGGCGCCAATTATAATTTTCCTTTAAATTACTTTTAAACGTCAACTTTATTAAATTACAAAAGATCTTAAAATATAATTTGTCTTAGCAACCAACGTGTCCAAAAGTCTAATTGCAACCAACGCACTGCTGTTAATTCTGATTGGAACAACCTTGAACCTCGCTCTCCATCACATCTCGCTGTTAGCTGCTCAGTTTGCTCTCACAATTGTTTGATTCAACTTGTATTTTACTGCTAAATGCACTGATCGCTCTCACGACAATTGATTCGCACTTGCTTTACAACTGCTGGGATGTAAAGTAGTAGCTGTTAACTACAGTGATCGCTCTCACAGCGTTCGGTGCTAAACAGCCTAACAGCTTTCGATAATGTTTTTATGTGGGTGACCAGCAGTTATTACTGCTTAACTTGTACACAAACACAATTATATTCAAGTATTCAAGTATTCACTTGCAAAACTTTCAAGCAATACCCCTTCTGTTTCTTCAAACAGTCAGCAGGATTGCATAAAATAAGTAAGCAAATGGCACAAAAAATCCATAGCAAAAGAAAGAATAATTTCAAACATACATATTTACATATTCACTTATCAAAAACATATGTCAAATATACATAAATGTAACAAACTCAACTTATAATTATACAAATATACATGAACAAACATTCAAACAAATATTAATAGATTGAAACGTATTAACTTATATAATAACATGTGCAGAGGTGAATTATCTGCACATTTTCACTTTTCTTTTCTCGCTCTCTTCTTATCGAGCTAATATAAGTATACATATATACACAAACATATATACGGTATTCGTTTGCCTACATCCGGGTATATCCATCCAAACATAAAAATTTTAATAAATCTAAATCTTATAAAAATCGCGTGCATATCATTTTTTCTTAAATCTAAGCGGTGCGGCAAATACTATTTGAAAAACCGAGTGGGGTTGCACTCTGGGAGTGCAGGCAGAAGTGAAAACTTGAACTTATGGCGCATTGGGCACTTTTTTGGGTGAGCATTTTTAGGTGCACTTTTTGAATGGACATGAAGTGTAATAATATAGAAACTATATTCGGAGGAAGTGGTTTTATTTAAATGATTAAATACACTGGTTTACAGCAAAAATGTTCCATGAACGCCACTATCCTATTTGTATGTTATTTTTTTTCTATGGATACGTTTTTGAGATATTTGCAATTTACCGTTATTCGACCAAAAAAAAAAGGTGTCTTCACTTAATCATGTATATCTCACTGACCAGTTGAGCAATCTTACTGCAAATTATAGAAAATAAAAGTGAATGAAATTTCCTAAAAATATTGCCTACTCCATTTTTCCATAGGCCTTATAATTTCTGAGAAATTGATTAATAACTTCGAGTTTTTAAATTTTTTTATGAAAAAATTGAAAAAAAATAAACTTTGGCAAGAAAAAAATTTTAAAACAAAAGATATTTTTAAATTTTTTTTATTTCATATGAAGTCCTGTTTCTTTAGAAAAAAATAAGCTACCAACGAACAAAATCCATGGATAAATAGGAAAGTTATACATGATCAAATAAATATATCCAAGTCGCGCAAAGTCAATGTATACTTATATGCGTATGTAGTGTGTAAAGTAGGGGTGGGATATCTGGTTATGCGCTGTTTCTGTTAAGTAAAAAGTCAATTTTCATGTCGTTTTTAGTTTTTATAAACTCATTTATTTATATATTAGTAATATATATTAAAACAATGTGTTATTTTTGTCTTAAGTTGGTGTGATTACATTATAGTCGAAATGATTATGTGTTTTGTTTTGTCGTTTATTTAGTTTAGGATCGGTTTCTCTTATGAGAAACCAACAGTAGTCACCCATCATACCGACGTCCCAGAAACCTTGGTATCGATTCTCAATTAATTTCATTTGCTGGTGAAACCTTTCGCCATGCTCGTCACTTTCGTCTCCGAGATTTGTCGGAAAACAACTTAAATGGGAATGCAGAAAATGAATTTTTAAAGACATATTTACGCCTGGAGAAAAAAGAAAATGTAAATAAGTAAATTATAAAATTTTATATAATTCAATTAAATAAGTTTTGTATAATCACCCATTTCTGCATAATTTTTGATTAAGTCACTCACTATCTTCTCGTAGTTTAGACCTTTGTGTTTACCGAGAAAAGAAGAAACGACTATTTCGAAGGAATCCCACGCTGCTGCCTCAACTGGTGACAATAGTCCTTTGAATTGGACATTATTTATCAACTTTTTTATTTGGGGTCCAACAAATATACCTTCTTTTATCTTGGCCTGTGAAATATTTGGGAAAAAATTTTGCAAATAATTGAATGCTTTGCCTTCTTTGTCCAACGCCTTAACAAAATTTTTAATGAGGCCGAGCTTGATATGCAAAGGCGGAAGAATGATTTTTTTCCTTCTTTACAAGTGGGACGTATTTGATATTATCCACACCAATTGTAAATTCAACTCTTTCCGGCCAATCCTTAATGCAATAGTGGTCTTTACGAGCTCGGCTATCACATTTGCAGAGAAAGCAGCAGTGTTTTGTGTAGCCACTTTGTAGACCGCATAACATTCCAACGACTTTAAGATCGGCACATATTTTCCAATCATGCTCTTCATATTTGATGAATTTTAACAATTTCTCCATTGCCTCGTATGTTTCCTTCGTGTTTACTGCATGCGCGATATGGATCGAGGGCTTTTTGTTGCCATTATGCAGTAATACGGCCTTCAAGCTAAGTTTATTGCTGTCTATGAACAATCGCCACTCCTCGGAATCATATGGTTGACCAAACTCTTTGAATAATCCTGGAATGTCTTTGCAATTAAAAAAAAAAAAATTAATGAATTTACCAAGATATATGTGTGTGCATGTAGGTATGCATGTTTGAATAAAATTTATTTGCATTAGGAATTTTCCGCAACTAATTACCCTTCGAAAATCTGCCTGTATACCTACACACATGTTAGGCAAATTAACATGACTACAGGGATTTCGCACCTGACACCTCTTGCTTTCGATGCAAACTACCTACTACAACAGTATTTGAGTATTACTGTTCTAAAAGTATTATTTTATTATTATTATTAGTTATTAGTTTATTCTAATGAAATTCGAAAACAATCCCACCCCTACTTTACACACTACATACGCATATACTTATACATTGACTTTGCGCGTCTTGGATATATTTATTTGATCATGTATAACTTTCCTATTTATCCATGGCTTTTGTTCGTTGGTAGCTTATTTTTTTCTAAAGAAACAGGACTTCATATGAAATAAAAAAAAATTTTAAAATATCTTTTGTTTTAAAATTTTTTTCATGCCAAAGTTTATTTTTTTTTCAATTTTTTCATAAAAAAATTTAAAAACTCGAAGTTATTAATCAATTTCTCAGAAATTATACGGCCTATGGAAAAATGGAGTACACAATATTTTTAGGAAATTTCATTCACTTTTATTTTCTATAATTTGCAGTAAGATTGCTCAACTGGTCAGTGAGATATACATGATTAAGTGAAGACACCTTTTTTTTGGTCGAATAACGGTAAATTGCAAATATCTCAAAAACGTATCCATAAAAAAAAAATAATTCGATTTTCGAAATCAGCGAGCCATTTCACATACAAAATGTATAGTGCCATCCGTGGAACAAAAAACAAATTCAAATTTGTGATCCAGTGATATTAGTAAATAGTAAATCAATTCTCATCTATAATTTCAACAACTCTTACATCATCACTATCAGCATTTTCATCATTATTATCAAGATTTTCATCAATTCGGTTACCCTCAATTGCCGTATTTGACAAATCAAATCTGCTTTCGTCAGGGTTCATATCTACAGCAGCCTCCTCGTGGAATGATATCATTAGCATTCAAATAATTTGAAATATTCTCCTCTTCTTCTTCAGTCAATTCACGACGTATGCTGCCTATTAAGTAGCATAATGAACTGCTTACTTTTCGTAGAAGTCACCCATGTAGTCACTTGCTGGAAGCAGAACCGCAACAGGTACATCAAGAAGTCACTCCTTCAACACGTCGACGAACTTGAACAATATACTGACCAGGCTGCGGACGCTGACAGTTTTAGACACGCTCTAAGCGCCATTCACAGTGGAGCTATTAACACCTTCCTTGACTCCCTTCCAGTGAATCACGTCCTGGGATCAAACCACAACCTTTAGCAGACGAAGAGCTCGAGTTGCCGCGTGAACCAGAGTGAGCCTTGCGCAACTTCGAACTGGATATTGTAGCAGTTTAAACTCCTACTTATCCAGACTGAACACCGACATACAAAATACATGTCTTGCATGCAATGAGTCCCCGCATGACACTAACCACCTTTTTGCATGCCCAACGAACCCTACTCATCTAACACCCCTTTCCCTTTGGTACAACCCTGTCGAAACAACATGTTTCCTGGGCCTCCCGTTAGACTTCGACAACAACTAGATTTATGCTTTACGTTCCGCAAGGGATCGTATAATAATAAAAACCCATTGCAAAACTATGTACACGTAGCCAATAAAGTCTGCGTTCACCCATTTTTTCACAATTTTTTTAACTGAAGCAAAACCGCAATGTAAATAATTAATCAAGTTCAAATTTCTTACATCTAATTTTTCTTTACATTCATAAGATGAAAATGCAAAAACAAGAGTCAAAGTTCCTCTTTAAATTTTCGATATAACGGGATTTAAGAGTAACAACACGAAATAAAGTCTGCGTTCAGTTTTTAAATATGTTAAAAAATCATGAAAATAATAAATAATAATGAAAGTAAATAATTTAGTGGATAACCATTTTGCTTTCAAACTACAACAAATCAGATTGGCAGTGAATTTCCTAGCTTATCTATTTCCTCAGCTGTAATCTGTGACTATTATTCCTGCATAACACCCCGCAAAGCCTCTTTATTAGTTATTATGGCTGATGACTTGTTTTAAATTGATCCCTGAGATTCTCAATGGGATTAAATTATGTGATTAAGGCGACGTTTTAAGGAGCTCTACTAGTATTTTACGAGAGCTAAAAACATACTATTTCAGCAGTCGTTGTCCAGTCGTTGTTGAAACCGAAACGTCGAAGACAAGCCATGTTTATCCATTATCAATTCAATATATTTAAGCTGACCAACAGCATCAGCCGCCATGTACTCCCTTACCATAATTCCACCACGTCGTATATCACTGGTACATTCTATATACTTTTATAAATTGTATTTTAATATCTTATTTTTTTGGAATTTTTGAAAAACTTCATGTAATGCAAACGGATTTGACAACCCCGGAGGCTAATTCGCTTTGTGATATTCTTTTAGCATCTGTATCTAAAAGATTAGCACCATATGAATTTCGGAGCGTTACAAGAATAAGCACAATTTTTGACCCAAGGTTCAAGAAGGAGGGATTTTAGTCAACCAGTAATACAAATGAAGCAGCAAAATATCTGGAGCATGAAATTTCAACAATAAATGCATACGAAACGAGAAGCCCTGAAAATAATGAATCAACAGAAGGACTTTGTCGAAAAAATAATAGTGTCAAAAAAATGTCATCTAAAGCAGATGCAATTATTCTGCTTCGACAGTATTTTGAAAGACGAAATGAAATGAGATGAAAGAAGAAATGAAATCCTCTTATTATTAGGAAGGTCAACATTGAAACCTAAGTGTATACGATGCTTCAGGCTCTGATTTATGGAGCATCGTTTAAGAGCATGTGGGCGTTGGCATAGGCTGCCCTGTGGCTCCAATAGCTGCACTTCCCTTATCTCTCTTACTGCTGCGGCGGATGGCCTTACTCCTTGGAGCAGCAACGAGTGCACCTGACACTTTTGGTGTAGCGATTTCGGATATTACCGTCTCAGTGACGATTTGTAAGTCTTCTACGTCCATTTGGCTCTTAATCTGAAATTATGTTATTTTGGTTATGAGGGTGCAAAAAATAAACTTTGGCAAGAAAAAAATTTTAAAACAAAAGATATTTTTAAATTTTTTTTTATTTCATATGAAGTCCTGTTTCTTTAGAAGAAAATAAGCTACCAACGAACAAAATCCATGGATAAATAGGAAAGTTATACATGATCAAATAAATATATCCAAGTCGCGCAAAGTCAATGTATATGTATATGCGTATGTAGTGTGTAAAGTAGGGGTGGGATTGTTTTCGAATTTCATTAGAATAAACTAATAACTAATAATAATAATAAAATAATACTTTTAGAACAGTAATACTCAAATACTGTTGTAGTAGGTAGTTTGCATCGAAAGCAAGAGGTGTCAGGTGCGAAATCCCTGTAGTCATGTTAATTTGCCTAACATGTGTGTAGGTATACAGGCAGATTTTCGAAGGGTAATTAGTTGCGGAAAATTCCTAATGCAAATAAATTTTATTCAAACATGCATACCTACATGCACACACATATATCTTGGTAAATTCATTAATTTTTTTTAATTGCAAAGACATTCCAGGATTATTCAAGGAGTTTGGTCAACCATATGATTCCGAGGAGTGGCGATTGTTCATAGACAGCAATAAACTTAGCTTGAAGGCCGTATTACTGCATAATGGCAACAAAAAGCCCTCGATCCAGATCGCAAAATATCTTTTGTTTTAAAATTTTTTTCTTGCCAAAGTTTATTTTTTTTTCAATTTTTTCATAAAAAAATGTAAAAACTCGAAGTTATTAATCAATTTCTCAGAAATTATAAGGCCTATGGAAAAATGGAGTAGGCAATCCAGTGATATTAATAAATAGTAAATACAAAATTTTTCAATTCTCATCTATAATTTCAACAACTCTTACATCATCATAATCAGCATTTTCATCATTATTATCAGGATTTTCATCAATTCGGTTACCCTCAATTGCCGTATTTGACAAATCAAATCTGCTTCTATCATTAGCATTCAAATAATTTGAAATATTCCCCTCTTCTTCTTCAGTCAATTCACGACGTATGCTGCCTATTAAGTAGCATAATGAACTGCTTACTTTTCGTAGAAGTCACCCATGTAGTCACTTCCTGGAAGCAGAACCGCAACAGGTACATCAAGAAGTCACTCCTTCAACACGTCGACGAACTTGAACAATATACTGACCAGGCTGCGGACGCTGACAGTTTTAGACACGCTCTAAACGCCATTCACAGTGGAGCTATTAACACCTTCCTTGACTCCCTTCCAGTGAATCACGTCCTGGGATCAAACCACAACCTTTAGCAGACGAAGAGCTCGAGTTGCCGCGTGAACCAGAGTGAGCCTTGCGCAACTTCGAACTGGATATTGTAGCAGTTTAAACTCCTACTTATCCAGACTGAACCCCGACATACAAAATACATGTCCTGCATGCAATGAGTCCCCGCATGACACTAACCACCTTTTTGCATGCCCAACGAACCCTACTCATCTAACACCCCTTTCCCTTTGGTACAACCCTGTCGAAACAACATGTTTCCTGGGCCTCCCGTTAGATGACTTCGACAACAACTAGATTTATGCTTTCCGTTCCGCCAGGGATAGATACTCATTACTACAACAACAACAACGGGAATGTTGAGGGACTTGTAGAGTTTAGTTTTTGTTCGTCGAGAGAGGACTTTACTTTTCAAATGCCTACTCAGTCCAAAGTAGCAACTGTTGGCAAGAGTGATTCTGCGTTGGATTTGGATTGGAGAAAAAACGAAATTATCTGCAACTTCAAAGTTATGACTGTCAACAGTGACGTGGGAGCCAGTAGTTTTCCTTTAAACCGGCAATTTTTTGACGACAATTGCGTTCTTTAGACTAGTATGAACAGCTGAGTCCCACCGTAAATTTCTGCATTTGTGAATTATTGATATAATATTTATAAATTTGTATATAAATCATCGCATAATAATTAAGCGGGAAAGGCACTTAATTGAATCCCGCTTAAGAGCATCGAGATACTTCCCAAGCTTTTTCTCAAATACTTCGATCTAATATTTTTTCTTTTAGAATGAAGGTCACATTTATTTCTTATTAGTAACAAAAATATTTATAATAATAAAAACCCATTGCAAAACTATGTACACGTAGCCAATAAAGTCTGCGTTCACCCATTTTTTCACAATTTTTTTAACTGAAGCAAAACCACAATGTAAATAATTAATCAAGTTCAAATTTCTTACATCTAATTTTTCTTTACATTCATAAGATGAAAATGCAAAAACAAGAGTCAAAGTTCCTCTTTAAATTTTCGATATAACGGGATTTAAGAGTAACAACACGAAATAAAGTCTGCGTTCAGTTTTTAAATAAATAAATAAATATAATGAAAGTAAATAATGAAAGTAAATAATTTAGTGGATAACCATTTTGCTTTCAAACTACAACAAATCAGATTGGCAGTGAATTTACTAGCTTATCTATTTCCTCAGCTGTAATCTGTGACTATTATTCCTGCATAACACCCCGCAAAGCCTCTTTATTAGTTATTATGGCTGATGACTTGTTTTAAATTGATCCCAGAGATTCTCAATGGGATTAAATTATGTGATTAAGGCGACGTTTTAAGGAGCTCTACTAGTATTTTACGAGAGCTAAAAACATACTATTTCAGCAGTCGTTGTCCAGTCGTTGTTGAAACCAAAACGTCGAAGACAAGCCATGTTTATCCATTATCAATTCAATATATTTAAGCTGACCAACAGCATCAGCCGCCATGTACTCCCTTACCATAATTCCACCACGTCGTATATCACTGGTACATTCTATATACTTTTATAAATTGTATTTTAATATCTTATTTTTTTGGAATTTTTGAAAAACTTCATGTAATGCAAACGGATTTGACAACCCCGGAGGCTAATTCGCTTTGTGATATTCTTTTAGCATCTGTTTCTAAAAGATTAGCACCATAAGAATTTCGGAGCGTTACAAGAATAAGCACAATTTTGGACCCAAGGTTCAAGAAGGAGGGATTTTAGTCAACCAGTAATGCAAATGAAGCAGCAAAATATCTGGAGCATGAAATTTCAACAATAAATGCATACGAAACGAGAAGCCCTTAAAATAATGAATCAACAGAAGGACTTTGTCGAAAAAAGAATAGTGGCATAAAAATGTCATATAAAGCAGATGCAATTATTCTGCTTCAACAGTATTTTGAAAGACGAAATGAAATGAGATGAAAGAAGAAATGAAATCCTATTATTATTAGGAAGGTCAACATTGAAACCTAGGTGTATACGATGCTATTTTTAAATAAACATAAGTAGCTGCTTGCATAAAGTGCTCTTTTTATTTGAAATATGTTTTTCTTTGTACCACATACGGGACAGTCTAAGAGTTAATTCGGTTTTGGTTTGGTTTTTAAATTCCTGAATGTGTTAACAATTTCATCAAATATAAGCGTGTCGGTTATAAATAGATGGACTTTACAATGTTGAAGAAGTGGAATTTTTATTATTATTTTGTTTAATTAATCGGTTAGCAGCCTCAGCAGCTGTTGCAGTGTATGTACTACAGCGCTCAACCCCTTTGAGCGTTGTTGTTGCTGGCGATAAGCGTGGCGTGCTGGATATGGCCTTCCACGTGCTGCAGTTGGTTTGGTTCATCGTCGTTGCTGGACTGGATCGCTACGTGGTCTGATACGGGTGTTTGTGTATTTTGACGACGGACCGGCTTGTCTGGGAAATCTATGAAAGAGAGAATGGTGTGATCATCTGCTAGACAGGTCATGCAATGCCCGTGTGCTCTTGCTCGTGAGAGGGCTTCAGGCTCTGATTTATGGAGCATCGTTTAAGAGCATGTGGGCGTTGGCATAGGCTGCCCTGTGGCTCCAATAGCTGCACTTCCCTTATCTCTCTTACTGCAGCGGCGGATGGCCTTACTCCTTGGAGCAGCAACGAGTGCACCTGACACTTTTGGTGTAGCGATTTCGGATATTACCGTCTCAGTGACGATTTGTAAGTCTTCTACGTCCATTTGGCTCTTAATCTGAATTTATGTTATTTTGGTTATGAGGGTGCATATACTTATTGATATACACATATAATAGCCACATAACCAAAAACACAACACTGATACGCTACATCCACCTCATCACGCCAGAGAACATTACATGTTAATACACACACACACATATACATCAAAACACGATGATACCAATCTGTATACAAAAATCAACAAAAAGGAAGAGAAAGCATACAACAGCACCTTCTTTCGATACGACGTTGATCGAGTTATATCTTCGTGTTTGCAGCATCCCGGTTTTCTACAGATGGTTTTTTTATTACTCGGTTTCTATACATTTAACATCCGATTTTTCATATATACAAATATAGACATTTAATACAAACATTGTACCATTTTCTAACATTCATACATACATAATTCTTGGATTATTGTAAAAAATCATTACATTTAAATAAAATAAATTTTTATAACGATTTGTTCGAAAACAATTGCGTTTTTTTTTTTCTTTTAAAGAAAGTGACCTAAATCGAACGTGAACACTAAGGTGAGTAATTGTACATGGTCCTTAGAGCCATAAAGAAAGGCACTGTGGCTAATCATCACACGGCATCAAAAACGGTTTTAACAAATATAAAACCTATACAATCCGTTTGAATAACACCTAAACGGGAACTAAAAACAGTTTAAAAAAATACATCATCAATATTTTTAGATAAATACACAAGCAAATTACATCCTGCCTTATATGCTAACCTGGTGTACACAAACACAATTATATTCAAGTATTCAAGTATTTACTTGCAAAACTTTCAAGCAATACCCCTTCTGTTTCTTCAAACAGTCAGCAGGATTGCATAAAATAAGTAAGCAAATGGCACAAAAAATCCATAGCAAAAGAAAGAATAATTTCAAACATGCATATTTACATACATATAATTTCAAACATATATTTATCAAAAACATATGTCAAATATACATAAATGTAACAAACTCAACTTATCTTCTTCTTAACTGGCGTAGAAACCGCTTACGCGGTTATAGCCGAGTCCACAACAGTGCGCCACGCATCTCTCCTTTTGGCGGTTTGGCGCCAATTGGTAATACCAAGTGAAGACAGGTCCTTCTCCACCTGGTCCTTCCACCGGAGTGGAGGTCTCCCTCTTCCTCGGCTTCCACCAGCGGGTACTGCATCGAAAACTTTCAGAGCTGGGGCACTTTCATCCATTCGAACAACATGACCCAGCCAGCGTAGCCGCTGTCTTTTTATTCGCTGGACTATGTCTATGTCGTCGAACAACACATACAGCTCATCATTCCATCTTCTGCGGTATTCGGCGTTGCCAATGTTTAAGGGACCGTAAATCTTCCGCAAAACCTTTCTCTCGAAAACTCCTAATCGGATGTTGACACCGTCCACGCTTCTGCACCATAAAGTAGGACGGGAATGATGAGGGACTTGTAGAGTTTAGTTTTTGTTCGTCGAGAGAGGACTTAACTTTTCAATTGCCTACTTAGTCCATAGTAGCACCTGTTGGCAAGAGTGATTCTGCGTTGGATTTCCAGGCTGACATTGTTATTGCTGTTAATGCTGGTTCCCAGGTAGACGAAATTATCTACAACTTCAAAGTTATGACTGTCAACAGTGACGTGGGAGCCAAGACGCGAATGCGCTGACTGTTTGTTTGACGACAGGAGATATTTCGTCTTGTCCTCGTTCACCACCAGACCCATACGCTTCGCTTCCTTATCCAGTCTGGAGAAAGCAGAACTAACGGCGCGGGTGTTGTTTCCAATGATATCGATATCATCGGCGTACGCCAGTAGCTGTACACTCTTATAGAAGATTGTACATTCTCTGTTTAGCTCTGCAGCTCGTATTATTTTCTCCAGCATCTGGTTAAAGAAATCACACGAGAGTGAGTCACCTTGTCTGAAACCTCGTCTGGTATCGAACGGTTCGGAGAGGTCCTTCCCGATCCTGACGGAGCTTTTGGTGTTGCTCAACGTCAGCTTATACAGCCGTATTAGTTTTGCGGGGATACCAAATTCAGACATCGCGGCATAAAGGCAGCTCTTTTTCGTGCTGTCGAAAGCAGCTTTAAAGTCGACAAAGAGATGGTGTGTGTCGATCCTATTTTCACGGATCTTCTCCAAAATTTGGCGCATGGTGAATATCTGGTCCGTTGTTGATTTTCCAGGTCTAAAGCCACACTGATAAGGTCCAATCAGTTTGTTGACGGTGGGCCTTAGTCTTTCACACAATACGCTCGACAGAACCTTATACGCGATGTTGAGGAGGCTTATCCCACGGTAATTGGCGCAAATTGTGGGGTCTCCCTTTTTGTGTATTGGGCAGAGTATACTGAGATTCCAATCGTCAGGCATGCTTTCTTCCGACCATATTCTGCAAAGAAGCTGATGCAAGCACCTTATCAGCTCTTCGCCGCCGTATTTGAATAGCTCGGCCGGTAATCCATCGGCCGCCTTATTGTTCTTCAAGCGGGTAATTGCTATTCGAATTTCTTCACGGTCGGGCAATGGAACATCTGTTCCATCGTCGTCGATTGGGGAATCGGGTTCGCCATCTCCTGGTGTTGTACTTTCACTGCCATTCAGCAGGCTGGAGAAGTGTTCCCTCCACAAACTCAGTATACTCTGGTCATCAATAACTAGATCACCTCTGGGGGTCCTACAGGAGTGTGCTCCGGTCTTGAAACCTTCGGTTAGTCTCCGGATCTTTTCGTAAAATTTTCGAGCATTACCCCTATCGGCCAGCTTGTCAAGCTCTTCATACTCACGCATTTCGGCCTCTTTCTTTTTTTGTCTGCAAATGCGTCTCGCCTCCCTCTTCAGCTCACAGTATCTTTCCTATCCCGCTCGTGTTGCGGCCGATCGCAACATTGCGAGGTAGGCAGTCTGTTTTCTCTCCACTGCGAGACGACAATCCTCATCATACCAGCTGTTTTTTTGACTTTTCCGAAAACCAATGGTTTCGGTTGCAGCTGTACGTAAGGAGTTTGATATGCCGTCCCACAGCTCCCTTATACCGAGATGCTGATGAGTGCTCTCAGAGAGCAGGAGTGCAAGTCGAGTAGAAAATCGTTCGGCTGTCGGTTGTGATTGCAGCTTCTCGATGTAGAACCTTCCTTGTGTTTGTTGACGTGTACGCTTTTCTACACAGAGGCGGGTGCGTATCTTAGCTGCTACAAGATAGTGGTCCAAGTCGATATTGGGACCACGAAGCGTACGCACATCAAAAACACTGGAGACATGTCGTCCATCTATCACAACATGATCGATCTGGTTGCGAGTGTTTCGATCCGGGGACAGCCAAGTAGCTTGATGGATTTTCTTATGCTGGAATCTAGTACTAAAGACGATCATATTTCGGGCCCCGGCGAAGTCGATCAGCCTCAGACCGTTTGGTGATGTTTCGTCATGGAGGCTGAATTTTCCGACTGTTGTGCCAAAGACACCTTTTTTACCCACCCTAGCGTTGAAATCGCCAAGCACGATTTTGACATCGTGGCGGGGGCAGCGCTCATAGGTACGTTCTAGGCGCTCATAGAAGGTATCTTTGATCACTTCGTCCTTCTCTTCCGTCGGGGCGTGGGCGCAAATCAGCGATATGTTGAAGAACCTCGCTTTGATGCGGATTGTGGCTAGACGTTCATCCACCGGAGTGAATGCCAGGACTCTGCGACGGAGTCTCTCTCCCACCACAAATTCAACACCAAATTTGCGCTCCTTTATATGGCCCCTGTAGTAGATGTCACAAGGACCCACCTTCTTCCGTCCTTGTCCCGTCCATCGCATTTCTTGGATTGCGGTGATGTCAGCCTTTACTCTTACGAGGACATCAACCAGCTGGGCAGAGGCACCTTCCCAATTAAGGGTCCGGACATTCCAGGTGCATGCCCTTAAATCATAGTCCTTTATACGTTTGCCGTGGTCGTCATCAAAAGGGGGGTTTCTCATCCGAGGCCTGTGTTTCTTATTCACTGGTTATTCGTTTTTATGTGGTGGGTCCCAAGCCCTACGCACAACCGCATAAGCGGGATTCGCCTTCTCACTTTAGCTCGCTTCCAGACGGATGTGTGTTGGCTACCCAGAGGATACTTGGTCTAAGGCCGGAAGTTGTGAGCTGCTTGCGCCACATGTAAAAGAATCGTTCCTGGCCACTCCCAAGTGAATGGCAGTCAGAAACTTTCCTCACTTACGTGAACTTCTACATATGACTCCATCCTCAACTTATAATTATACAAATATACATGAACAAACATTCAAACAAATATTAATAGATTGAAACGTATTAACTTATATAATAACATGTGCAGAGGTGAATTATCTGCACATTTTCACTTTTCTTTTCTCGCTCTCTTCTTATCGAGCTAATATAAGTATACATATATACACAAACATATATACCGTATTCGTTTGCCTACATCCGGGTATATCCATCCAAACATAAAAATTTTAATAAATCTAAATCCTATAAAAATCGCGAGCATATCATTTTTTTCTTAAATCTAAGCGGTGCGGCAAATACTATTTGAAAAACCGAGTGGAGTTGCACTCTGGGAGTGCAGGCAGAAGTGAAAACTTGAACTTATGGCGCATTGGGCACTTTTTTGGGTGAGCATTTTTAGGTGCGCTCGCCACATGAGAAATTGTACACTTTTTGAATGGACATGAAGTGTAATAATATAGAAACTATATTCGAAGGAAGTGGTTTTATTTAAATGATTAAATACACTGGTTTACAGCAAAAATGTTCCATGAACGCCACTATCCTATTTGTATGTGGAATCGCTCGCTGATTTCGAAAATCGAATTATTTTTTTTTCTATGGATACGTTTTTGAGATATTTGCAATTTACCGTTATTCGACCAAAAAAAAAAAAGGTGTCTTCACTTAATCATGTATATCTTACTGACCAGTTGAGCAATCTTACTGCAAATTATAGAAAATAAAAGTGAATGAAATTTCCTAAAAATATTGCCTACTCCATTTTTTCATAGACCTTATAATTTCTGAGAAATTGATTAATAACTTCGAGTTTTTAAATTTTTTTATGAAAAAATTGAAAAAAAATAAACTTTGGCAAGAAAAAAATTTTAAAACAAAAGATATTTTTAAATTTTTTTTATTTCATATGAAGTCCTGTTTCTTTAGAAAAAATAAGCTACCAACGAACAAAATCCATGGATGAATAGGAAAGTTATACATGATCAAATAAATATATCCAAGTCGCGCAAAGTCAATGTATACTTATATGCGTATGTAGTGTGTAAAGTAGGGGTGGGATATCTGGTTATGCGCTGTTTCTGTTAAGTAAAAAGTCAATTTTCATGTCGTTTTTAGTTTTTATAAACTCATTTATTTATATATTAGTAATATATATTAAAACAATGTGTTATTTTTGTCTTAAGTTGGTGTGATTACATTATAGTCGAAATGATTATGTGTTTTGTTTTGTCGTTTATTTAGTTTAGGATCGGTTTCTCTTATGAGAAACCAACAGTAGTCACCCATCATACCGACGTCCCAGAAACCTTGGTATCGATTCTCAATTAATTTCATTTGCTGGTGAAACCTTTCGCCATGCTCGTCACTTTCGTCTCCGAGATTTGTCGGAAAACAACTTAAATGGGAATGCAGAAAATGAATTTTTAAAGACATATTTACGCCTGGAGAAAAAAGAAAATGTAAATAAGTAAATTATAAAATTTTATATAATTCAATTAAATAAGTTTTGTATAATCACCCATTTCTGCATAATTTTTGATTAAGTCACTCACTATCTTCTCGTAGTTTAGACCTTTGTGTTTACCGAGAAAAGAAGAAACGACTATTTCGAAGGAATCCCACGCTGCTGCCTCAACTGGTGACAATAGTCCTTTGAATTGGACATTATTTATCAACTTTTTTATTTGGGGTCCAACAAATATACCTTCTTTTATCTTGGCCTGGGAAATATTTGGGAAAAAATTTTGCAAATAATTGAATGCTTTGCCTTCTTTGTCCAACGCCTTAACAAAATTTTTAATGAGGCCGAGCTTGATATGCAAAGGCGGAAGAATGATTTTTTTCCTTCTTTACAAGTGGGACGTATTTGATATTATCCACACCAATTGTAAATTCAACTCTTTCCGGCCAATCCTTAATGCAATAGTGGTCTTTACGAGCTCGGCTATCACATTTGCAGAGAAAGCAGCAGTGTTTTGTGTAGCCACTTTGTAGACCGCATAACATTCCAACGACTTTAAGATCGGCACATATTTTCCAATCATGCTCTTCATATTTGATGAATTTTAACAATTTCTCCATTGCCTCGTATGTTTCCTTCGTGTTTACTGCATGCGCGATATGGATCGAGGGCTTTTTGTTGCCATTATGCAGTAATACGGCCTTCAAGCTAAGTTTATTGCTCTCTATGAACAATCGCCACTCCTCGGAATCGGTTGACCAAACTCTTTGAATAATCCTGGAATGTCTTTGAAATTAAAAAAAAAAAAAAAATTAATGAATTTACCAAGATATATGTGTGTGCATGTAGGTATGCATGTTTGAATAAAATTTATTTGCATTAGGAATTTTCCGCAACTAATTACCCGTCGAAAATCTGCCTGTATACCTACACACATGTTAGGCAAATTAACATGACTACAGGGATTTCGCACCTGACACCTCTTCCTTTCGATGCAAACTACCTACTACAACAGTATTTGAGTATTACTGTTCTAAAAGTATTATTTTATTATTATTATTAGTTATTAGTTTATTCTAATGAAATTCGAAAACAATCCCACCCCTACTTTACACACTACATACGCATATACGTATACATTGACTTTGCCCGACTTGGATATATTTATTTGATCATGTATAACTTTCCTATTTATCCATGGATTTTGTTCGTTGGTAGCTTATTTTTTTCTAAAGAAACAGGACTTCATATGAAAATAAAAAAATTTAAAAATGTCTTTTGTTTTAAAATTTTTTTCTTGCCAAAGTTTATTTTTTTTCAATTTTTTCATAAAAAAATTTAAAAACTCGAAGTTATTAATCAATTTCTCAGAAATTATAAGGCCTATGGAAAAATGGAGTAGGCAATATTTTTAGGAAATTTCATTCACTTTTATTTTCTATAATTTGCAGTAAGATTGCTCAACTGGTCAGTGAGATATACATGATTAAGTGAAGACACCTTTTTTTTTTTTGGTCGAATAACGGTAAATTGCAAATATCTCAAAAACGTATCCATAGAAAAAAAATAATTCGATTTTCGAAATCAGCGAGCCATTTCACATACAAAATGGATAGTGGCATCCGTGGAACAAAAAACAAATTCAAATTTGTGATCCAGTGATATTAGTAAATAGTAAATACAAAATTTTTCAATTCTCATCTATAATTTCAACAACTCTTACATCATCATTATCAGCATTTTTATCATTATTATCAGGATTTTCATCAAATTCTAAAACTGAAACAATAGGTCTATGGTAACTAAAGTATGAAATGAACAATTTTGATTTAAATCTTTTTATATATCTTGTGAATACTGCATCAATAGTACTTTTGTATTTTGTTGTGCTAAGGTTGCGATCATTCGACATCGTTAAATCAAATTCTTCATATAAAAATTCAATTTATGATTGATTTTTGACATCTGCAAAGTTTATGTTGAAATCTCCACTCAAAATCATAGGATAATGATCAAATCTTCTATTAATTTCCATCATAAATAGTGCAGAAGCAGCTTTAGAATAAATGAATAAATTTGAATACAAGAACTTTCATTTTGCTTGTAAAGACTGTTTTTGTGAAATATAAACGGCAGCCATTATTATTGTTTGTCCATTAGAATGGCATTGGGAAATACATATATCACCAATATTCGAAACATTAGTGCTAAACATACTGGTATATCTCGCATGCACTTCCATATGATCTGTAGAAAATGTGGCCATAGTATCATCGGACCGATGATAAATAGCCACCCCACCTGCTGGACGATTGTCTCTTTTAAAACTTGCTATAAAGTTGAAATTTGAAATGTCAATGGTTTCTTCGTTACTCACATGAGTTTCTGATAATATTAACACACTCATTTTCTCAACAAGAGCATCAACTGATAGGTCATGTACATGTCGTCGTAAGCTTTGAAAATTGAATGAAAAAATAGATAACCCTTTTTTTTGTAGAAATTAAATTAATAAATGTCAAATGAAATATTTAAATAAATAATTTTTCCATTTAATATTCATTTATAAAATAAATATAGAAAACTCTCAATCTTGTCAGTCGCGAGGGCACGAGCGAATTCCCATGCAAAGATTGCGTATAGTATACATATATTATAAGAATACACGCGGTGTAGATCAGAGAACTGCAATTATTCCATTTTTTGAGTCATTGGTTTAGTAACATAAAAAAAAGTATTAGTGCAAATAAGTCAAAACTCATCAAACACTAATATCCACTAAAACACATTTACGCACAGCACACACAGCGAGAGTATGAATAATGAGTAAGTTTCTCTTGATGTGTTTCGTTGAAGTGCTCTATTGTCTCATGAGACAATAATTCAGTCAAGCTAAACCAAAATGAGCCAAACCACCAAAAAACACCAAACTGAAATCACACGATTGGTCAAATGTACCAATTTTTATATACAGATCGTGTGACAGCCAGAAAATATTTGGCATAAGGCAAATTAACAAAGTGTTTCTGCAGATAGACCGATAAAATACGGCTCTGTTGTACCAATGATGTGAACTGTTGTACAAATCAAGTAAATACAAAAAATGGACAAATGTCCAAATGCCAAAATTATGTTTTTTTTTATTTTTATTATCCTATGAATACTTAACACCTGGCTGGAATTTCATTATTTACTGTTTGGCAACTCTATGATTATTAAACTAATAATAATAAATAATTATTAAACTGGGCAGCACTGATATCAGCAAAAACAAATGATGCACCACTGCTCTTTATTCCATTTGTCCGTTATTAAACAAGTCACTACATCTATTGGTGAGTATAAATATTTATGATATGTTTATATATATTTATTTGTTTACATTTAATATATTAATATTGTTCATTTATTTTTCAGAATATGGATACAGATGAAGATGAAATCTTTGATAATTTGACTACCGCAATATGCGAAATTATATCCAATATGTCTACAGAACCAACACCAACGCCAGATAAAAAGAGAAAGCGTTTTCAAGTTACAACGGCATGGTCCTCGGAAGATGTGTTTAATTTAATAGAAATAATAGAAAATCATCCTTGTCTGTGGGAATATTCTTCATTAAACTATAAGTGAACGCATGGAAGGAAGTTGCAGCGAACTGTCATGGCCGTATCGTTGATGAGTGCAACGCCAAATGGGCGAATGTGAAAACAGTGTACAATAATACAAAAAAACAAATTACCGGCAAAGTCTGGTCAGAGCGCGTCAAGTTCACAACCTCATTGGCAATTTTGGACTGGAATGCAGTTTTATCATAACCACGACAAAGAAAAAACGACTTCACCTGTTCCAAATATAAACCCTGATAGTGAAAGTTCGCCAGCTGATGCAGCAACCAATTCCCCAGGAGCTATTTTAAAACGCGCAACAGATTTGTTGTATGCATCAAAAGAGCACAAGTGGTATTCCTTCGGCATGTACATAGCGTCGCAAATGCGTGAAATGAATGCAAAAAATGAGAAAGCAGCAAAAAAAAACTTGAAATTAATATTATGAAGTGCACTATAGATGCGCTTTCAGAATTAAATGATGATTGATATTTCATTGAATTGTTTTTTCTTCTATATTAATAAAGTTACAGACATATTTAAATCATTAATTTTATTTAACATAAACATCTATATTGAAATGATATTTCTAAAGCGGCTGTCATAAAATATAGTTCGAACTCCTCACGAATTTCTTTGGCTTCATTGGTTATGTATGTCGTTGGACGTTCCTCTGCTCCTTGTTAGCAATTTTGAGTACCTTGCTCATGAACTGAATTGTCTTGTTGATCATTCCTATCTGTAGTTAAACCTTCCATATAACTGGCATTTTTTTATACTCTCGCAACAAAGTTGTTGGCAACAAAGTTGCAAGAGTTGTTGGCAACAAAGTTGTGCAAGCTGTAACTTGAGTAAAAATTAAGATATCTTTTTGAAACTTTTTTTTTATACATATTTCTTTATTTATTGAATCTGCTTTGTTTAAAGCTTAACAATAAGTAATAAAATCTTAAATCTATTTACAACTAAAAAAGCTCAGGAATGTGGTTGAGCTGTTTTGGTAGAACGGTGCTCTCTAATAGGCTGGTAGATCTCTCCTTTTTAAACGTGTTTGATTGCAGGAATGTACCAAAGCATTAGCCAAAGGGTTTGGATATTCACGAAGTTTAGAAATATATTTCTTTCTACTGTCCTCTATCTCCTTCTTTACCATAGGTATATCAAGATCTTTATGGATATTTTCGTTACGCATGTACCATGGTGAACCCGTGATTGTTCTAAGCATTTTAGATTGGAATCTCTGAATTATATCAATGTTGGTTGCACAGGTCGTACCCCACAGTTGAATACCATACATCCAAATCGGTTTTATGATTGCATTGTATAACAGGACTTTGTTGTCTAGGCTAAGTTTAGAATTTTTTGTTTAAAAGCCAATTTAAATTGGCTGCTCTTAACTTCATACATGTTATTTTACTCGCTATATGTTTCCGCCACGTGAGCCTTCGATCCAGGTGAATCCCAAGATAAGTTACTTCATTCGCTTGGGGTACTAGCACATTGTTTATTTTAACTGTCCGGCATGTTTCCGATCTTAGCGAGAATGTAATATTCTTGCATTTTTGCTCATTAATAGTTATTTATACACCAGTTGGCTAGCCATTCTTCGACGCAAGTTAAGTGTTCCTCTAATACTCTTGATGCTCTTATGGGGCATTTGTTACGGCTTATTAGGGCTGTGTCATCCGCAAAAGTTGATGTCATTACGTTATTAGCTGTTGGAATGTCTGCTGTATATATTATGTACAGAGTAGGGCCTAATACACTGCCCTGAGGTACACCGGCCCTTATTGCTCGTTCTTCTGATATGAAATCTGCTACTTTAACTGTAAATTTCCTATTTCTTAAATATGACTCCAATGTTTTATGCAATTCGTAAGGTAAAACGTTTTTGATTTTCCATAAAAGGCCTTCATGCCAGACCTTATCGAACGCCTGAGCTACATCGAGAAAAATAGCTGAACAGTACTCTCTGTGCTCGAATGCCTTCCTGATTTCGTTTGTAATTCTATTCACTTGCTCTACTGTGCCATGTTTAGCACGAAACCCGAATTGGTGGGTTGGTATTATATTATTTTCGTGGAGGAAAGGAGACATTTTTGATAGTAAAACTTTTTCGAATATTTTGGAAAGACAGGGTAAGAGACTTATTGGTCTGTAGGAAGACGGTTGTGTTAAGTCTTTTCCAGGTTTATCTATCATGATGATCTGCGACTTTTTCCACGAAATTGGATAGTACCCGAAACCAAGAATTGCATTAAAGAGCAAAGAGAGCACTGAAATAGCAATATTTGGCAACTCAACTAACATTTTTGGAGTAATATTATCGTGTCCTGAAGACTTTTTCGGATTTAGCTCTTTTAGGATCTTGGTAATTTCATAAGTAGACGTCCTAATAGACACGCTTGACTCGTTTGCGATATTGGGCAAAGTTGGCAACTTAAAATTGTTTTTTGGACCATTGGGTTGAAATACCTTTTCTAGGTGATTTGCAAAGTAATTTGCCTTTTCCTCATTACTACGCGCCCAATTACCATTCAAATGTCTTATAGGCATGTTGGAATCTACTGGTGGCTTAAAAGACTTTTGGGCTTTCCAAAGAGAGTTTTTCTTGCTTGAATTTGGACACAGGTGCTTTATATAATTTTCAGTATTGTATTCTTCATCGCGTTTAAGTGCTTTTTTAACTTACGTACAGCCGATTTCAGTTGACGCAGAGTTGAAGGGGAACGACTTAACTGCCATTCACGTCTGGCTTTTCTTTTCTCATTTACAAGCTTTTCTGTTTCAATATTAGAGATGTTTCTAAAAACCTTAACGTTTCTTTTAGGTGTTGCCAAGACAGCTGCATTAGTTATTACATCATTGAATTCCATTATGCTTTCATCAATATCTCTTCCTGTACTTATTTTTAAATCAATATTAATGTGGCTACTGATATATTTTCTATACTTCAAGCAGTTAGTTTTAAAAGATGTTAGAGATACTTTTGGCTCAAATATCATGGGCTGTTCGCATAACTTTATAAGTACAGGAGAATGATCAGAACATAAGTCAATCTATCTATATTTTTGACTACAGCAAAATCTATTAAGTCTGGTATTTTGTTTCTAACAAAATTGTTTTTATTTGTTAAATGAGTTTCTGACAGTAGCATAACATCTATGCTTTTTTCAGTCAGAAATCGTATTAACTCAAGTTTGTGTTGGTTTACACCGTTGGCATTCCATATGCAAATATTTAGCATACTCATTTTTTAGATAATAAGGTTTGTAACATTTGGTTTTGAGATTTGATCAAATCTTGGATCATGTTTTGCATGGTAGACATAAATTGTGTCATACATTGGGTAAGATTTAGAATCATATTTTCAATACCTCCATTTGGTGGACTTTGCTGTTGTTGCATTTGCACAGCGTTGCCTTTTACCACCTTTGCATAGCTTCCCTGGACAAGGATATTCTTAGAATTACCAGGTTTCGAACTCTGGTCTGCAATTTCTACATTTTCATTACGAGGGATATTCATCATTTGGTTACGACGAGCTTGAATTCCCAGTGACAATTTTGATTTCAAGTCTTTATATACAGGGCAGCCCCTGTAGTTAGCAGTGTGATTTCCTCCACAATTACTGCATTTTTTATTTGTATTCTCTTTTTTAAGAGCACATTTTGAAGTTGGGTGTAAATCACCACTTACCACACAAACACTGCGTAGAGTGCAATAAGATTTGGTATGCCCATACTCTTGGCAGTTAGTGCATTGTACCGGACCATTTCTTTTATGAGGTTCTTCAACGGTAATTCTACGATGGAGTAAATATTTTAAGTTATATATTGGGTGTGTTTCATTCTTTTTTAATGGATTAGAGTTTGGCAACAATTCGATTTTAAACATTGGTTGTGGTACTTTATTTCTATTGAAGATATTTACCACATTTTTAATTCCAAAGCCGCATTCTTCAAGGGCTTCTTTGATATCGTTAGATTCTACCGAAGACTCAATGCCTTTTACAACAACAACTAGGCCTTTAGAGCTCTTCAGTTGATAAGAATAATAATTCTTGTTGTTATTTGATAAAAATCTCACTATATCCATAAAACTTTTCTCAGTGTAGGCCTGTATTTTAGTTTCATCTATATTGCCTTTTTTTAAAGGCACTATATGAAAATTATTAGTACCTACAACTTCACTTAATTTAGCAACAAGTGCATTCGAGCTGCGCTCACGCAAATATATTGGCGGCGGTTTGGCATTCACGACTGTGGTTGTACCCTTCGCATCGTCTTCCAATCCATTGCTTAGTAAGGCAAATCTGTTGCCATTTAAATTTCCAGGCTTATTTGTATTAAGCGAGGCGGGTTGAAATTTTTTGGAATTTACCGCTGTCTTGATAGGACTTAATTTTCTTTTTATGTTGACGTAGCGGTCAATTCCAATCTGAACAGATGGTCCTTTTCTTTGTAGTACATGCTCACCTCGCTTTGTGTTTTCCTTCGGTGTAACATTTGCTGGTACCTGCTTGCTAGTAGGTGTTTGCAGATTTGTTGTTGTGCACTTGTTTGTTTTTTCTCCTTCTGCTGATCCTCTCTGCTGTTCGGCTGAGCGCTTCGATGACTCATCAGCATCACCGTTGGCTCGTTTATTTGTTGGAGCAGATTTCGCAGGCTCAACAAAGCTGAAGTAGGCATTCAAAGAATGCCTACGACCTTGTTGTTGAGGCTGCGCAGTGCTCATGTTTGTTTTTCTTTTTTGTTTTGCCCACTTTTTTAATAATTTGTTTATTGTTTTTAAGCTCTTGTTTTAGTTTTTTGTTTATGTTTTGATTTTGATTTTCCGCGGAAGTTTTTTAGTTGTTTTGCTTATTTAATGTTATTTGTTTTATTTTAGATAAATCAAATAAATCACGGAGCGCATTAAAACTCTTCCGCACTCTTTCAAAGCTCACACTTTTTCAAATTTGACACACTTATTTCTTGGCACCATAGGTAGGTTGCTTTCGAAAATGAGCAAAATAGGACCACTGCCACGTCCACAAAATGGCGAAAACCGCAAAGACATAAAGTGCCATAACTAAGCCATAAATAAAGCTATGGAAAACAAGTAAGGAAGGGCTAAGTTCGGGTGTAACCGAACATTTTATACTCTCGCAATTTATTTATTTAACCCAATTGACCCACATATTCGTCATATATATTGTATAAAGTCCATTGAAAGTTGGAAACCATAATATTAGGTTAGAAGCACCGAGGCCCTCGTATTCGATATATGGGGTCTTAAAAACCTATGGTCCGATTTCGGCGATTTTTAGAATGGGGCTGCCACACTATTAACATAATATTTGTGCAAAGTTCTGCACCGATATCTTCACTAGTATTTACTTTATATATTGTAAAGTAAACGATTCAGATCGTCTTCAAAGTTCTGGTATATAGGAAGTAGGCGTGGTTGTGAAGCGATTTTGCCTATTTTCACAACATATCATTGGGATGTAAGGAAACTATTACAAGCCAAGTTTCATTGAAATCGGTCGAGTAGTTCCTGAGATATGGTTTTTGACCCATAAGTGGGCGACACCACGCCCATTTTCCATTTTGTAAAAAAATCTGAGTGCAGCTTCCACCTGCCATTTCTTATGTGAAATTTAGTGTTTCTGACGTTTTTCTTTAGTGAGTTAACCCACTTTTAGTAATTTTCAACCTAACCTTTGTATGGGAGGTGGGCGATAGGCTTTTAAGGCCCCATATATCGAACACGAGAACCTCGGTGCTTCTAACATAATATAATGGTTTCCAACTTTCAATGGACTTTATACAATATATATGTAAATTGTGTATTATATAATATAAATAAAGTTAAATAAATAAATTGCGAGAGTATAAAATGTTCGGTTACACCCGAACTTAGCCCTTCCTTACTGTTAATTAAAAAATTATGCAAGGTACAGCAGGCCAGTGTTATTTGGGTCGTTTTTTGCTCATTCAGTTGAATTGGTCGATATAGAATTTGAAACCGCTTTGCCATAATGCCAAATACATTTTCGACAACGCGCCTAGCACGTGACAATCGGTAATTGAATATGCGATGGCCGGCAGTTAAATTTTTACCAGGGTATGGTTTTAAAATGAGCTTTTGCATGCGGAATGCATCATCCGCCACTAACAAGTATGGACAATCACGGTCACGATTTAGCAATGGTTGTGGTAAAGGCAATCTCAGTATGTTATTGTCCAAAGCTTTCTGAAATGTGGACTTTCCAAAAACGTCCGAAGCTCTGTCATTGCACCCGACATCAATATATATAAATCGATAGTCCGCATCCGCAATGGCCATAAGTACAATACTATTAGTAACTTTATAATTATAAAAGGTACTTCCAGACCGCGGCGAAGCCTTCATCACAATCTGTTTTCCGTCAACTGCGCCTATACAATGAGTAAAATCCCATTTATCACTAAATTTTTGGGCAATGTCAATCCACATCTGTTAGTTGTTTGGAACCTTGCAAATATATAATGTGATATCAATTTATATTTTTGATGTGATTATGTATAGCTACCTCTAAATATTCATTTTTCAAAGCTTTGTAAATTGCATCGCAAACCTCCGGCACAAATATAGATATGGTATTCGGCGCAATGCGAAAGTCAACAGATAAACTTTTGAAGCTGTCTCCAGAGGCAAGGAAGCGAAGTGTAACCGCCAAACGTTCATTGGCTGGTATTGCTTTTCTCATATTGGTGTCACTTTTATGTTTGGAGAGACTAATTCAAGAATATAATTAAAAGTGGCTTCGTTCATGCAAAGATAATTTTTAAACAAATATTTTTGATTGTTCACTTCACGAAACTCGCGCAGAGTTTTTGCATACGCGCCGTCAGTACTTCTCCTCTGAAGCCAATACAGCACCCAAACACTTCGCTTCTTCAATGTTCGTTTTTCTTTTATTTGTTTCTTTTTATTAATTAGGTGTACAGAAATACACATAATTGCCACTATTTTCATTTTTCTTGATGAAGAAATCATTAGTTTCAAAAATCATAAAATTACGTTCAAATATATGTAATTATGTATTCAAAGCTTATCAGCTATCTACTTTATTTAAGATGACAAGCCCAACCATGTGACAGGGTTGCACAAATATCTGTCATATTATTGAAGTGTACAAATCAGTACAGAAAAATTCTGGCTCAAGTACGCCAATCGTGTGAACACTGAAAATTGTATCGGTACACAAAATTTATTTTGTACAAATTTTTACAGACAAATTTTGTTCAAAATCGGTACATTTGACCAATCGTGTGATCTCAGCTATAAGCTAAATGAATAAAGTGATACGAATATGATCAACGTAAAACTGACGAAGTCTGTGCCGCCGCTAGGCAAATGTGGTCTGTGGGAATTGACTAACAATGTGTTTTGTTCGTTGATATTGTGTATTACATTTAATGTTTTAAGTTATTTAATGACAGTAAAGTTAATACTTTTAGGTTCTAATATATTTATTTCAATATTAATATATTGAAAAAAAAAACGCACGAAAATGCATATTCAATGAAATAATGAAAAATTTAATGTGACAAAATTCTCACTGGGTATCTTAACTTTCGTGCTCAGCTACGAAGTCACAATTCCATTCGTTCCGATCAGTGTACCGAACTCATTCAAGTTTATTTTCATCGTGACCAATAAATAAGTGAGTAAAATCAAATTGTTACTATACACTCGTTTGAGTCATAAATTGACGGCACATATAAGTGTAGAAATACTATGAGTTTTTTTTGGTTTCGTGGAAATGAGTCTTAGTAATTTTTATACTCTCGCAACCTGTTGCACAGAGTATAATAGTTTTGTTCACATAACGGTTGTTTGTGTCACCAAGAAATATAAGAGTTAGATATGGGGTTATATATACATAAATGATCAGGATGACGAGTGGATTTGAAATCCGGATGTCTGTCCGTCCGTCTGTCTGTCCGTCTGCCGTGCAAGCGATAACTTGAGTAAAAATTAAGATATGTTAATGAAACTTGGAACACATGTTCCTTGGCACCCTGAGGAGGTTGCTTTCGAAAATGGGCAAAATCGGTCCACTGCCACGCCCACAAAATGGTAGAAACCGAAACCCTATACAGTGTCATAACTAAGCTATAAATAAAGTTATGAAAATGAAATTTGGAACATAGGATCCCATTAGAAAGGGGCACATTTGGATGTAACTTTTTTGAAAAAGTGGGCGTGACCCCACCACCATATAGGTTTTTTGTATATAACTCGCAAACCAATAAAGCTATATAAACCAAACTTTCTGCAGTCGTTTATTTTAACCATTTCCTTGTACAGTCCAAAAATGAAAGAAATCGGATAATAACCACGCGCACCTCCCATACAAAGGTTAGGTTGAAAATTACTAAAAGTGGGTTAACTCACTAACGAAAAACTTCAGAAACACCAAATTATCCATAAGAAATGGCAGAAGGAAGCTGCACTGAGATTTTTTTACAACATGGAAAATGGACGTGGCGTCGCCCACTTATGGGTCAAAAACCATATCTCAAGAATTATTCGATGGATTTCAATGAAATTCGGTATATAACACTTTCTTTACACCCTGATGACACGGGTGGAATATGGGCGAAATCGGTTCAGAACTACGTCTACTTCCCATATAACTCAATTTTGAATTCTTTTGATTTGTTCACTTTATAATACATATATACATTAGGAACAAATGAAGATAGCGGAAAAAAACATTACACAAATACTGTATTTGAGCTGTGACGTCACTTGTGGAAAAATTGTCAAAATCGAACCATGACTTTTCAAGGCCCCTGATATCGAACATGAAGAACTCAGTGCCTAAGGGTAATTTTTCACCGAAAATATAGGTAAATCCCTCAGATATTTTAATGTAATTCATTCCCTCTGAATTTTTTTCTGATAACAGTTTCTGTACCTGAAATTGTAAAAATCGGGTAATAACTTCCCGCAGATCCCATATACCTAATTATTAGTAATATTAAATTAAGTGAGCGTATAGTCTTCGATACTTGGTGGTGAAAACGCTTGAAATCGGTTTAGGAATTACCTCAGTCCCCATATACTATTTATGATGATTTTCGTTATTCTATTCAACTTTATACCCAATATATGGGTCGAATTGTGTTATCTTTACAAAATTACATCAATAAATTGCGAGAGTTTAAATACAAAATACACGTATAAATTGGTAATAGTATTATAATATATTAGTACATATATAAACAATTTCAGCCTATATATATATATATATATATATATATATATTTGGCGTAGGAACCGCTTTAAGCGATTATAGCCGAATCCACCAGAGCGCGCCACTCATTCCTCCTTTTTGCTTTTTGGCGCCAACTGGAAACACCAAGTGAAGCCAGGTCACTTTGCACTTGGTCTTTCCACCGGAGTGGAGGTCGTCCTCTTCCGCGGCTTCCTCCAGCGGGTACTGCATCGAATACTTTCAGAGCTGGAGTGTTTTCTTCCATCCGTACAACATGACCTAGCCAGCGTAGCCGCTGTCTTTTTATTCGCTGAACTATGTCAATGTCGTCGTATAAATCGTACAGCTCATCGTTCCATCGTCTGCGGTATTCGCCGTTGCCAATGTTTAGAGGACCATAAATCTTCCGCAAAACCTTTCTCTCGAAAACCCCAAGGGTCATCGGATGTTGTCATCGTCCACGCTCCAGCGCCATACATCAGGACGGGAATAATGAGCGACTTATAGAGTTTGATTTTAGTTCGTCGAGAGAGGACTTTACTTTTCAATTGCCTACTCAGTCCAAAGTAGCACCTGTTGGCAAGAGTGATTCTGCGTTGGATTTGAAGGCTGACATTGGGGGATGGGGTCATATGTAGAAGTTCACGCAAGTGAGGAAAGTTTCTGATTGCCATTCACTTGGGAGTGGCCAGAAACGATTCTTTTGCATATGACTCAAGCAGCTCACGACTTCCGGTTTTAGACCAAGTATCCCTTGGGTAGCTAACAGACATCCGTTTGGAGGCGAGCTAAAGTGAGAAGGCGAAGCCCGCTTCTGCGGTTGTGCGTAGGAGTTGGGACCCACCACATAAAAAAATCTCCCCAATGAAAACAATTTCAGCCTATACGGGAAATATTATCACAACAATACCCCTTGTTCTTTGTATTACAAAAACAAGCAGGATTGTATACCAACCAATTAAGCATATCATATACGCATAAATAGGCACATAGCGTGCGAATATATGTACAAAGGTTATTGACCTCCTTTACCACTTTTACGAGCGCTCATACACAAGGACATACGGATAAGTCCGTAATATATACGGAATAATAATACCATTTATATGGTTGGTTGGTTGGTTGAAAAGGGAGGCGAAGAGAGCCTGACCGCAAGCGGCCACACCTGAACAACTTGGTCAATTTAACGAAGTTTCTGAGTTTATTCCATCCCTGCTGCCCAATTTCTCTTAGATTAGAGTAATGGGAGCATTGGAAGGTATCTCTTCTTAAACGACAGAAGCCCGGGCATTCGCAGAGATAATGCTCTAGTGTCTCATCATCTTCAGCGCACGCCCTGCATTCCGCCGATTCTACTATGCCAAGTCTCTGCAGGTGGCCTCTTAGAGGCAGGTGCCCCGTGACCCCTTTAATACAGCTTAGTTCTCTTTTGCTTAAAGTAAGAAGTTTTTTGGTCTGTCCAGTGTCAACACTACCCCATAGTAGCTTTGTGGTGCGACTCGTGTTGCACATGTTCCAGGACCTGAGCTGTTCCCCTAGCATCCATTGCTTTAGGCAGCGCTTTAGAGAACTGAAAGGTCTGGGGCAGTTTAAGGGAACTGTATTCCCAGCTGCACCTGAGCGAGCCAACTCATCTGCCTATATAATATAAATAAACAAATATAAAATCGGAAGTAAATACAAACGTGCGGTCAAAAAAAACGGTTAACTCGTATTTTGGTAAATTTACGGGAATAATAACTCTTATTTACTTAAAAGAGTTTCGGTTTTCGACATTTATCAGTTAACACTGAAAAAATGTATCTTATCAAATTTTCACTTCTAAATTAGGACAGACTCAAAAGCATCTAAATCAAGTCAATGTTTTCAAATTCCGAAAATGGCTGATGAAGATAAACCACAAAGCACACCTGCAGAAGCTACACGCTCACAGCATAGGACAAAGCAAAGAAGATCAAAAGATATTTCAAAAGCAAGATTCAACACTGAAAATGATACTTTTATGGATGTTATGACCAATGGCCGTCCTTCCGGGACATGTTCACAGCCCTTTATATAAACCATCCTAAACTTGCAGAAGCACAAAAGCTATTCCAATTAAGGAACAAACACAAGGGGAAGCAAGTATTATCGTTAAGCAATTCGCTTTAAATGGCGAAAATTTTAAGCAGGCTTGGGAAGCACTAGTCCAAAGATATGAAAATAAAAGAGTAATGATAGAAAACTCGATAAATACTATATTACATTACCCGAAAATTAAACAAGAAACTAGCCAGGAATTTCAAAACTTTTACTCGATAGTGACTAATTACCTATCAGTATTAAAAACACAAAATGCCCCCGCAGAATCGTGGGACAATATGTTAGTAACTATTTGTGCAGAAAAACTCCCCGAGGATGCATTACTACGATGGGAACAATCACTAGACCATAGAAGAGTAATGACCACATGGCAGCAAATGAAAACATTCCTCGCTGCTCAGTACGAGATAGATGAGCGAATGGACAGCAAAAATATAAATCTATTAAGTCATCAAAATGAGTCAAGTAAAACCTTGTTTAAACCTCAAGCCAGCAATAATATACAATAGACACGCCAATAAAAGTCACACATTCGTTCCAAATCAAAATAATCAACGGCAATCATTGTGTGAACTCTGTGAGGGAGGTCATAAGTCAAGTTCTTGAGAGAGATTCAAAAAATTACCCGTTTCAGATAGAAACAATCTTGTCCGGCAACACAAACTTTGCAAAAACTGTCTGTCAAATTATCATATGACAAAAGACTGTAAAAGCAAATTCAATTGTGTATATTGTCAACGATGCCATCACTCATTGCTTCATATTACCAATTTTCAAAATATGAAGCAGAATCAATTTCAAAAAACCACCGAGTTAGTCGCTAAAACTTCATGTAGTAATCCGGAAACATCAAATCCCGAAAAAAGCGAAGAACAACCATGTTGCTCTAAAGCAGCAAAAATTCAAGCTTTTCATTCAGAAAATTAAAGCAAAATTCTTTTACCCATTGCGGTCATCACCATTGAACATAAAAGTGATTTATTCAAACTAAGAGCACTAATAGATCAAGGTTCTCAATGATGCTTTATATCCTCAAAGGCTCAAAATCGGCTCAAACTGCCAATAAAACATTCTAACTTTCAAATCTAGGGAATGGGCGGAGGAATTATTCAAAATTCAAATAAAATATGCCCAATCACCATAGTATCTCCAAGTGCGGATATTGGAATAGATGCACAAGCCATCGTTCTACCGCAACTTACAAATTTGCTTCCAAGTTATGAAGTTAATAAAAAAACACTGGGAAAATGCTCACATCTGAAGTTAGCAGATCCCAACTGTCATACCCATCCCAAATCGATATATTATTAGGCAGTGACTTAATACCTCAAATAATTCTTGATGGTATTGAGAAAATCTCCAATAAATTGTTAGCCCAAAATACAATCTTTGGGTGGATTATAAGTGGAAAAGCCTGATAAAGAAAAGTGTGCTTAAATCAGCATATGATAATGTGATGTATGAATATCTTGACTTCAATCATATGGAAGAAACTGTACCATATGAGAAAATATCCAAAGGTAGATAGTTGTCTTTTTACCTTCCACATCATGGGGTAGACCAGATAAAATCACAACGAAAGTACGAGTGGTTTTCAATGCCTCAAAAGGTAAGAGCTCAGGCAAATCACTCAATGATGTACTATACACAGGGCCAACATTACAACCTGACCTCATGTTGCTAATACTAAATTGACGCATGTTTAAATACGTTTTTAACGGAGACATTGAAAAAATGTACAGGCAAATTATGGTACATGAAGATGACCAAGATTTCCAACGTATAGTCTACCGCAATGCAATTAGTAGTCCAATTAGCGACTACAAATTTCAAACAGTTACCTTTGGCATCAATTGCGCACCCTATTTAGCCATTAGGACATTACATGAAGTTGCAAAAACATGCGAAAGAAATTTGAACAGGTAAAACCTTACGTTTAACAAAATGGGTTCAATTTGCTAACAACTTACACACCATATCAGAAATTCGAATCCCTCAATGGGTAAACTTCACCCCTGATATTAATGTAGAATTACACTCTTTCTGTGGCGCCTCTGAAAAGGCATATTGTGCAGCTGTCTACGTACGAACTCAGTACGATAGCAAAATATCTTCACATCTTTTGGTAGACAAAGGTACAGTTGCATCTTTGAAGACACTAAGCCTGCCACGGCTCGAACTGAATGGTGCTCTTCTGTTAGCAAAATTAATTTCAATAGTTCAAACCCATCTCAAATTAAACGATCACAAAATGTATCTTTGGTCAGACTCAGAAATAGTTCTAGCATGGTTAGAAAAACCACCCTATACTTGGAAGGCGTATGTTTCTAACCGTATATCTCAAATATTAGACTTAGTTGACAAAATCTCCTGCTCGGAATATAATTCCGCCGGGAAGTCGGAAAATTGAAAATTTTCATATCACTCCCGAAGAGGATGATATTCTCCACCGGTTTTCATCATTCCCTAGAGCACTAAGGGTAGTCGCTTACATCCATAAATTTATCCAAAGGATTAAACCAAAAATTAAGGGAATATCAAGTGATCATTGCGCACAACTAACTCATTCCGACATGCAACATGCCAAGGTCAGTCTTATCTTATATATCCAAACTCGCTATTTCAGTCTAGAGAAATCAAAGCTACTTGAAAAACGACCTCTCGAAGAGGGAAGTTCACTTCTCGTCTTTAACCCATTCCTGGACGCTAAATGGACAAGCAAACTCCAGCCTTAGCTATAATGAACGACATTCCATTATTATTCCAGAGAAATCCCGTTTTACCCATTTATTTCTGATATCTCCATCAGCCTACACTGCATGGTGGGCATCGCTTGATGTAACAAATGGTCCGTCAAGAATTTTATATACCGCGACTAAAGCCACAAACCTATATACAACCACAAGATGCGTACGCAGATCATGGCAGCCTTACCACCGGAACGCTGTAATTATACTCTACCCTTTCTTATACTTTCCTTTAAAAATTATGAGCGACAATGGAAAAAACTTTGTCGGAGCTCAAAAAGCCACGGACAGGAAGTTTTTACAAGTTAGCCAAGAAATAGCCCCTGAAATTGTGAAAAAATTGCACCCCAAGGGATCGATTGGATTCGATATGAAAACGGTAGGTAACCATAAGATCAATTATGAGGAGTTTATCATACTACTCGCTCGTATCGAAGCTGTAATAAATTCTAGACATCTCGCCACTCTCGCAAGACTCCTCAGACTTCACAGCTTTAACCCCAGGGCACTTTCTCATAGGAGCACCCATTCTGGCCATATCTGAGCCGTGGAGTCGCTATCCTTATTAAACCGATGGAAACGAATAAAAACTCCATCATGATTTCAGCCGCCGATGGAAGGA
The DNA here is from genome assembly GCF_028554725.1 of Zeugodacus cucurbitae. Classification (NCBI taxonomy): domain Eukaryota; kingdom Metazoa; phylum Arthropoda; class Insecta; order Diptera; family Tephritidae; genus Zeugodacus; species Zeugodacus cucurbitae. The sequence goes on from NC_071668.1 coordinate 38,108,655, forward strand.
AGATTTTATAAAGAACCTCCTCAAGAGATACCGGTGGAAAGCTCAAGAGAGGGCACTAAAGCTTGGAGATAGCGTCTTTATACAAGTCGATTGTCTCCCACCTACGGAATGGCGGCTTGGCCGCATAAAAAAGCTTCATTACGGCTCCGACAGTCATGTTCGAGTAGTTCCGAATGTTCATGTTCTCCGCACCCAAACCGGAACGCTAACCAGACCGCTCGTCAAATTATGCTTTCTACCAGCCGTCAAAGATAAAGAAACGTAAATACAATCGAAAACCGAATATTAATTGATAATTCGCTAAAACAGATAAACCGCTTAAAAAACCGATAACTCGAAAACACATAAAACCCCACAAAACATTAAAATAAATGGCCGATAAAACATAACAACCTCATAACGTGGCACCCTCATTCATATTATTATAAATATTCCCTAATGGATATGGCATCATCCTCAACGCCAACCATGCTTTCAGCAGTTCCCGCTCCGCACTCTGGATCTGCGCCAATAGCAGCACCCCGGGCCACCACTGCACCGGCTGCGCCTCAACCAAGGACAGGCGCCGCCGCGCCAATTGCCCCGCGTAACGACACAAGCGCCACGTCGCACCAGCGCACAGTGGGCGATTGGGCCTCGCTAGCGGCATTTAATTCAAATTTTCAAATTTGAAAAAGCGTTATTTTTTCACAAATCGATAACAGATGCTTTGATTAGATTTTTGGCGGTTTTTTATAAGCTCTACGATCAGCTGATCATCAGCTGTGAGCTCTTAAACACAAAATATGTTTTAGCAAGTGCTTTACAATATTTTTTCTTTGTAGTGCGCATTGATTTCTAGCTCCTAAAGAAATATACAATTTTTACTTGTTTCATTAAAAGTGTGCCTTTTTATTAACTTCAAAATAAAAAATCAGTTTTTGTGATCGGTCTGTAAATGTGTTGTTTATAAAACGTAGTGGAAATTAAGTGTATTAACAACTAGCCCGCTCTAGCGTACACCTGTCGTTCGTGGAGTAGAAGTTACAACATTCGCACGGATTCGGTCTAACTCTTTTTTTTAGCTGGAAGTGTGAGTCATTGTGCGTCCAAAATGTGTAATATGAACTGCTATTACCTGCTAACCTTTAAATCATGGCACTTTTTAGGAACAATGTCGATAGCAAAACTGGTGCTTTTTTTTAGTTTGGCATGAAGAAGCGATCCCAAAAAAGAGGTTTCTTACCATGGAAAACTTTGTATTTGGTACTGTTCTCAAAAACCTTAAATATACTCAGGAGGAGCAGTACGAGATTGGCAAAAAGCTGCGAAATTTTACTAGTAAGCTTGTAGAAAAGTGGAAAAACTGTAGAAGAAATAAGGTTTTTTTTTAAAACAAAAACCAGGAATGGCTAGATACGCCGTTAGTATTGATTGAAAGATCATCTTCCGAAATTATTGGACGTCCACAAAAAGATATTTCGGAGTGTTGCAAAAAAACGCAAGTTAAGAAATAAACCATTTTCCATTCCGATTGGTATGATGTCCGAAGAAGCTCTTGAAGCCAGGAACAAGGACTATCGAAACATACGCGAGAGCAATACAAGAAAGAATTCCAGGAAAAATACAATGGAAGATATCATAAATGCTTTATTAGTTTCGTCTGACCCTTTGATATCTTCATTGTCAAATGGGTCTTCAATTTCGACTGCAAAAAATATTATTATGGACGATGATGTTAAGAGCTTGCTTTTAAAGAAGCATCTAGATATGCCTGATTCTGATTCCGAAGATTCCGAAGATAATTTTGATTTATAAAATTTGTTTATTGAAGGTAAAAAAAAAAAAATCGAATACTTTCAGAGCTGGAGTGTTTTCTTCCATCCGTACAACATGACCTAGCCAGCGTAGCCGCTGTCTTTTTATTCGCTGAACTATGTCAATGTCGTCGTATAAATCGTACAGCTCATCGTTCCATCGTCTGCGGTATTCGCCGTTGCCAATGTTTAGAGGACCATAAATCTTGCGCAAAACCTTTCTCTCGAAAACCCCAAGAGTCGTCTCATCGGATGTTGTCATCGTCCACGCTTCAGCGCCATACATCAGGACGGGAATAATGAGCGACTTATAGAGTTTGATTTTGGTTCGTCGAGAGAGGACTTTACTTTTCAATTGCCTACTCAGTCCAAAGTAGCACCTGTTGGCAAGAGTGATTCTGCGTTGGATTTCAAGGCTGACATTGTTGGTGTTGTTAATGCTGGTTCCCAGATAAACGAAATTATCTACAACTTCAAAGTTATGACTGTCAACAGTGACGTGGGAGCCAAGACGCGAGTGCGCTGACTGTTTGTTTGATGACAGGAGATATTTCGTCTTGTCCTCATTCACCACCAGACCCATACGCTTCGCTTCTTTATCTAGTCTGGAAAACGCAGAACAAACGGCGCGGTTGTTGCTTCCGATGATATCAATATCATCGGCATACGCCAGGAGCTGTACACTCTTGTAGAAGATTGTACCCTCTCTATTTAGTTCTGCAGCTCGTATTATTTTTTCCAGCAATAGATTGAAGAAGTCGCACGATAGTGAGTCACCCTGTCTGAAGCCTCGTTTGGTATCGAACGGCTCGGAGAGGTCCTTCCCGATCCTGACGGAGCTTTTGGTGTTGCTCAACGTCAGCTTACATAGCCGTATTAGTTTTGCAGGGATACCAAATTCAGACATCGCGGCATAAAGGCAGCTCCTTTTCGTGCTATCGAAGGCAGCTTTAAAATCGATAAAAAGATGGTGGGTATCGATTCTTCTCTCTCGGGTCTTTTCCAAGATTTGGCGCATGGTGAATATCTGGTCCATTGTAGATTTTCCAGGTCTAAAGCCACACTGATAAGGTCCAATCAGTTCGTTGACGGTGGGCTTTAGTCTTTCACACAATACGCTCGACAAAACCTTATATGCGATATTGAGGAGACTTATACCACGGTAGTTGGCGCAGATTGTGGGGTCTCCCTTCTTATGGATTGGGCAGAGCACACTAAGATTCCAATCGTCAGGCATGCTTTCTTCCGACCATATTCTACAAAGAAGCTGATGCATGCACCTTATCAGTTCTTCGCCGCCGTATTTGAATAGCTCGGCCGGTAATCCATCGGCCCCCGCCGCTTTGTTGTTCTTCAAGCGGGTAATTGCTATTCGAATTTCTTCATGGTCGGGTAATGGAACATCTATTCCATCGTCATCGATTGGGGAATCGGGTTCGCCATCTCCTGGTGTTGTACTTTCACTGCCATTGAGGAGGTCGGAGAAGTGTTCCCTCCCTAATCCCAGTGCGCTCTGGACATCCGTTACCAGATTACCTTCTCGGTCCCTACATGATAATGCTCCGGTCTTGAAACCTTCTGTTAATCGCCTCATCTTTTCATAAAATTTTCGAGCATTACCCATGTCGGCCAGCTTTTCAAGCTTTTCATACTCACGCATTTCGGCCTCTTTCTTTTTACGTCTGCAAATGCGTCTCGCTTCCCTCTTCAGTTCTCGATATCTATCCCACCCCGAACGTGTTGTGGTCGATCGCAACGTTGCGAGGTAGGCAGTCTGTTTTCTCTCCACTGCGGAACGACAATTCTCATCGTACCAACTGGTTTTTTGGCGTTGCCGGAGACCAATTGTTTCGGCTGCAGCGGTATGCAATGAGTTTGAGATGCCGTTCCACAGCTCCCTTATATCGAGATGCTGATGAGTGCTCTCCGAGAGCAGGAGTGCAAGTCGAGTAGAAAATCGTTCGGCTGTCGGTTGTGATTGCAGCTTTTCGACGTCGAACCTTCCTTGTGTTTGTTGACGGGCGTTCTTTGCTGCACAGAGGCGAGTGCGTATCTTTGCTGCTACTAGATAATGGTCCGAGTCAATGTTTGGTCCTCGGAGCGTACGCACGTCTAAAACACTGGAGACATGTCTTCCGTCTATCACAACGTGATCGATTTGATTGCGCGTGTTTCGATCAGGGGACAGCCACGTTGCTTGATGAATTTTTTTATGCTGGAATCTGGTACTACAGACAACCATATTTCGGGCCTCAGCGAAGTCATTCAGCCTCAGGCCGTTTGGCGATGTTTCGTCATGGAGGCTGAATTTTCCGACTGTTGTGCCAAAGACACCTTCTTTACCCACCCTGGCGTTAAAATCGCCAAGCACGATTTTGACATCGTGGCGGGGGCAGCGCTCATAGATGCGTTCTAGGCGCTCATAGAAAGCATCTTTGGTCGCATCGTCCTTCTCTTCCGTTGGGGCGTGGGCGCAAATCAGCGATATGTTGAAGAACCTCGCTTTGATGCGGATTGTGGCAAGACGTTCATCCACCGGGGTGAATGCCAGGACTCGGCGACGTAGTCTCTCTCCCACCACAAATCCAACACCGAATTTGCGCTCCTTTATATGGCCGCTGTAGTAGATGTCACAAGGACCCACCTTCTTCCGTCCTTGTCCCGTCCATCGCACTTCTTGGACGGCGGTGATGTCAGCCTTTAGTTGTATGAGGACATCAACCAGCTGGGCAGAGGCACCTTCCCAATTAAGAGTCCGGACATTCCAGGTGCATGCCCTCAAATCATAGTCCTTTATACGTTTGCCGTGGTCGTCATCAAAAGGGGGGTTTCTCATCCGAGGCCTGTGTTTCTTATTCACTGGTTATTCGTTTTTATGTGGTGGGTCCCAAGCCCTACGCACAACCGCACAAGCGGGCTTCGCCTTCTCACTTTAGCTCGCCTCCAAACGGATGTCTGTTAGCTACCCAGGGGATACTTGGTCTAAAACCGGAAGTCGTGAGCTGCTTGAGTCATATGCAAAAGAATCGTTCCTGGCCACTCCCAAGTGAATGGCAATCAGAAACTTTCCTCACTTGCGTGAACTTCTACATATGACCCCATCCCCCAAAAAGTAAATTGGAACCATTTAATGTCATGTCAACTGAATGTATCACCGTTATTATCTACTTTTCTCCAAGTAAATACATTTATCGATGCGTGTGCGAAATCTAAAATATTTTATTGATCCATTTCATTCACCAAACATTTTTTTTACTCCAACTATTTTTAGTACCAGTCACGAGGATGATGCATTTTATTGAAAAATTGTTTTTCTGTTTCTCTATCGATGCATGATCACTATCGCACTCCATGAGTACCATAACCATAAATTTATGATCCAATTTCGCTATTGCTTTATGCCACAATGCCACATGTAACAAGTTGGTTGATTTGTTGCATAGTCATGTATTGGAGTTTCATAAAGGCCTTTTAAAAAACAGTAAGGTTCTTAATAAAGGTGTATGAAGGCAATGGAGATTGACATCGAAACAAACTGGAGTTGGAGAACGAAACAAAAAACTCTTTGTTTAGTATCAGTTAGATACTTTCTCTATAATTTTTCTTAGCATCATAAACTTGTGCTAAATTGAGATGTTCAAGTTCTTCATATTGGGCGACTTATGTATATAGGCGACTTATAGGTTTTTTAAATTTTAAGTGTACCAAAGATTTAATAAAATTTTGAAAGCGATAAGGAATGCTTGCATTTATCTCTATAGAGTCTATGCATCTGAAATCACTCGGAATACAACGCCTGTGGTCTACTACTGTTTTTCGTCTTTTACTGTTTTTACAGTATTCGTTTCTTGAATTTCAACTAAGCCAGTAATTTTGTTTTTGTTTTTTTCTTTTAAAGAAAGTGACCTAAATTGAACGTGAACACTAAGGTGAGTTATTGTACAAATAGTTTTACTTTATTCGAGCTTCTCGGCTTTCAGCAGCGAATGCGCTGACTGTTTGTTTGACGACAGGAGATATTTCGTCTTCTCCTCGTGGCGCGGGTGTTGTTTCCAATATATATAAACCCAAACGATTACCCACCTCCCGCCCAACCGACGCGTGGGGCGCAATCCGCAAACGAGCGGCATTTGCCAAGTAATGAAAGGCAAGAGTTTTTAAGCGTTTAGATCTCAAACTGCTCAGCTGCAGATAGAAAAATTTCAACAGCTAAGATTTAAAATTTACAAAAACAAAAGGTTAAAAATTTTTAATGTTACTTATTAAGCGAAGACAAAATAGTTTTTTTAATGCTAAAGATCGAATCAGACAGGTCAAATGTGCTGGGATGAGAATTAAAATCATAACATATTTGGCGGAATGGTCCGTTTAACTCAAAATTTGTGCTCGAAGATTTTAAAAGTAATGGTCTAAACTGCCTAGATGAACGAAATGGGACATTAAACTTGATATCAGACAAAAGGAAAGAGCTACAAACAGAAACATTCAGAAGTTTTACTAGAAATATTATGCCTAGCATTTTCCTACGACTAGTGAATGTAGGTAGATTTATAAGTTTTAAACGACTAGTATACGGAGGAAGATTCAATCTCGAATCCCAATGTAAGTGACCTAAAGCAAAAAGTAAAAATTGTTTTTGAACGGACTCCAACTTATCAGAATGGGTATTGTAACTAGGATTCCATACCACTGAACCATACTCCAATATAGGCCTTACAAATGTTGTAAAAAGAATTTTAGTAATATACGGATCACTAGATACTTTAGACCAACATTTAACAAAGCTAAGAACACCTTTAGCTTTTAAAACTATTGAATTCACATGAGAATTAAAATTAAGTTTATGGTCCATAGCAACTCCTTAATCAACAAAGCTAGATACTTGCTCTAAACTGAAGATATTTATTACATAGGGAGAAGGATCAACAGATCAACGGGAAAAGCACATCGTTTTACATTTTTTAAGATTCAGTGGCATATCATTATAAGAAGTATATAATTAAAAAGTTTTACATCATCCGCATATAATAAAATGTTTGAAAACTTAACTATAGAAGGTATATCATTAATAAACAATAAGAACAGAACCGGGCCGAGATGACTACCTTGTGGAACGCCTGAAGGAACCATAATTGAATCGGATAAAGTGTTATTAAATATAAGTTGTTTTTTTTCAATTATTAAGATATGAAGATACGCAATTAAGAAGTCTTGGTTGAAAACCAAGATAATCCAATTTTTGCAATAGAATAGAGTGGTTCACTCTATCGAATGCTTTACTAAAGTCTGTATTAATAACATCGGTATTCTTATTCTTATTGATATCGATATCATCGGCGTACGCCAGTAGCTGTACACTCTTATAGAAGATTGTACCTTCTCTATTTAGCTCTGCAGCTCGTATTATTTTCTCCAGCATCAGGTTAAAGAAATCACACGATAGAGAGTCACCTTTTTTGAAACCTCTTTTGGTATCGAACGGCTCGGGGAGGTCCTTCCCGATCCTGACGGAGCTTTTGGTGTTGGTCAACGTCAGCTTACACAGCCAACACGTAGAGACATCTCCTTTTCGTGCTGTCGAAAGCAGCTTTAAAATCGACAAAGAGATGGTGTGTGTCGATCCTCTTTTCACGGGTCTTTTCCAAGCATGGATATAGATTTTCCAGGTCTAAAGCCACACTGATAAGGTCCAATCAGTTTGTTGACGGTGGGCTTTAGTCTTTCACATGGAACATTAATACGGTCTGGCAATGGAACATCTGCTCCATCGTCGTCGATAGGGGAGTCGGGTTCACCATCTCCTGGTGTTGTACTTTCACTGCCATTCAGCAGGCTCGAGAAGTGTTCCCTCCACAAACTCAGTAAACCAATAGTTTTGGTTGCAGCTGTACGTAAGGAGCAGAGATCTGCATTGAGTAATAATGAAATTAGTGCACTAACTCATGAGCCAAACAAATTGGTGTAAATGAGTACTAAGACAAATATCAAAAATGACAAAGACTCATTTCCACCAAACCAAAAAAAACTCAGTATTTCTACACTTACATATATGTGCCGTCAATTTATGACTCAAACGAGCGTATATTAAAAATTTCATTTTACTCACTTGTTCATTGGTCACGATGAAAATAAACTTGAATGAGCTCGCTACACTGATGGGCATGAGTGGAATTGTGACTTCGTAGCTGAGCACGAAAGTAAAGATACCCAGTAAGAACTTTGTCACATTACATGTTTCATTATTTCATTGAACATGCATTTTCGCGCGTCTTGATTTATTTTCAATATATTAATATTAAAAGAAATATATTAGAATATAAAAGTATTAACTTTACTGTTATTAATTAACTTAAAACATTAAATGTAATACACGACATCAAAGAACAAAACACATCGTTAGTCATTTCCCGCAGGGCACTTTTGCCTACCGGCGGCACAGCCTTCGTCAGTTTTACTTTGATCCTATTCGTATCACTTTATTTATTTAGCTATACTATTGGTGTTATTTTGGTGATATGGCTCATTTTTGTTTAACTTGACTGAATTATTGGCTCATGAGACAATTGAGCACTTCAACGATACGTATGAAGAGAAACTTACTCATTTTTCATGCTCTCGCTTTGTGTGCTGTGCGTAAATGTGTTTTAGTGAATCTTTGTGTTTGATGATTTTTGACTTATATGCAATAATACTATTTTTTTGTGTTACTCAACCAATGACTCAAAAAAGGGAATAATTGCAGTTCTCTGGTAAGGAGCTTGATATGCCGTCCCACAGTTCCCTTATACCGAGATACTGATATGGTGGTCTCAGAGAGCAGGAGTGCAAGATTAGTAGACAATCATTCGTGTCCTTGTGTTTCGTTGCCGATGTTTCGTCATGGAGGCTGAATTTTCCGCCTGTTGTGCCCAAGATACCTTCTTTACCCACCCTAGCGTTGAAATCGCCAAGCACGATTTTGACATCGTGGCGGGGGCAGCGCTCATAGGTGCATTCTAGGCGCTCATAGAAACTATCTTTGTACACATCGTCCTTCTCTTCCGTCAGGGCGTGGACGCAAATCAGCGATATGTTGAAGAACCTCGCTTTGATGCGAATTGTGGCTAGACGTTCATCCACCGGGGTGAATGCCAGGACTCGGCGACGGAGTCTCCCCCACCACAAATCCAACGCTAAATTTGCGCTCCTTTATATGACCGCTGTGGTAGATGTCAAAAGGACCCACCTTCTTCCATCCTTGTCACGTAGGATGGCGGTGATGTCAGCCTTTAGTTGTATGAGAACATCAATCAACTGGGCAGGCACCTTCCCAATTAAGGGTCCGGACATTCCAGGTGCATGCCCTCAAATCATAGTCCTTTATACGTTTGCCGTGGTCGTCATCAAAAGGGGGGTTTCTCATCCGAGGCCTGTGTTTCTTATTCACTGGTTATTCGTTTTTATGTGGTGGGTCCCAAGCCCTACGCACAACCGCACAAGCGGGCTTCGCCTTCTCACTTTAGCTCGCCTCCAAACGGATGTCTGTTAACTACCCAGGGGGATACTTGTTCTAAAACCGGAAGTCGTGAGCTGCTTGAGTCATATGCAAAGGAATCGTTCCTGCCCACTCCGAAGTGAATAACAGTCACAAACTTTCCTCACTTACGTGAACATATGACTCCATTCTCCTTACGACTGGTCGAGTTAATATACCGGTTTGTGTTCGAACTTCGACTACTCTTATGTGACCATCTGATCCTCGATGAACCTTTTCAATGTCGAATGGCCTAGTCGCCATTCCGTTGGAGGAAGGCATTCGTCCTGTATGATGATGCATTCTCCTACATTGGGTTCTTTCTGGGTTGTTTTCCATCGATATCTCTTATGGAGATCTTTGAGATAATCCTCCTTCCATCTGTGGCTGAATTCGTGACAGAGAATCTTTATTCTTTCCCACCGATTTATTAAAGAGAGTGAGTCTCCTTTCGCCTCAGGTATGGCAAGAAGAGGTGCTCTTTTTAGGAAATGGATTGCTGTGAGGGCTGTGAAATAGAGGGGTGATATGGGTCTTGAGTTTAATACGGCTTCTATTCGAGCGAGTAGTGTGGTAAACTCCTCGTAATTGAATTTATGATTACCTGCCGTTTTCTTCCAATGGGACTTAAAGCTTTTTACCGTTGATTCCCAGAGTCCGCTCATATGTTGAGAACGGGTTAGTAAAAATTGCCAATCGATCCCTTGGGGTGCACATTTATTTACAATTTCAGGGGAGATTTCATTCATGAAGTTTATAAACCCTTCTCTTTGGATCTTTGACTGGTGGATATATATTATGAATAGTTATGTAAAACGGAATTAATCTGGAATAATGATGAGATGTCGTTCGTTGTAACTAAGGCTGGAGTTCGCTAATCTTCCATTTGCCCTGATTAATCCCTTAGCATCCAAGAATGGATTTAAGACGAGGAGAGACAATCTCTCGGTTTGTCTATCGAGCAACTTAGAAATAGCGACTTTGGGTGTATGTGGTGATACTAACTTTGACATGTTGCAAGTAGGAATGCGTTAGTTGCACGCAAGGCCCAGTTGGTATTCTTTTCATTTTTTGTTTAAGTCTTTAGGTAAATTTGTGAATATAAGCGACTACCCTTAGTGCTCTAGGAAATGAAGAAAATCGGTGGAGAATATCATCCTCTTTGGGAGTGATATGAAAATTTTCAAATTTCCGATTTCCGGCGGTATAATATTCCAAGCAGGAGACTTTGGCCAGAATTCTTGTGATTCTGTTAGCCATGTAGGACCATTCCACCAGAGTGTAGTGCTGGTGAGGGGAAGTGGTTTATAACCTCTACTCCCAAGATCCGTTGCGTTATCTGCACTTGCAACATGTTGCCATTTGGCTGGGCCAACTAAGTCTAAGCTTTGTGATATTCGATTAGATATATAGGTCTTCCAGGTATATGGTGGTTTATCTAACCATGCTAAAACAATTTCTGAGTCTGACCATAGATATTAGATGTAGTAAATTTTATGATCGGTTAATTTGAGATGGGTTCGAACTATTGAAATTAATTTTGCTAAGAGAAGAGCACCATTCAGTTCAAGCCGTGGCAGACTTAGTGTCTTCAAATGTGCAACTTTGGCTTTGGCTAACAGGAGGATTGAAGATATTTTGTTATAGTACTGAGACCATACGTATATTTTTGCGCAATAAGCCTTTTCAGGAAACCGTTGAGTTCTGTATTAATGTTAGGGGAGAAATTTGCCCATCGAGTGATTCGAATTTCTGATATTGTGTGTAAATTGTTAGCAAATTTAACCCATTTATTCATTCATTCAGTGCCATCTTGTCACACTTCTTGAATGATGATTTTTGTCTGAATCATTATTGGCTAAAGCCATCCTGAGGGGTCGAAAAGTTTTTGCCACCGAGGAAAGAATTTGGCGTTTTGTAATGGCGAACATTGCAGATATTAACTCAATTGTATATGAGAATTGATCTGCTATCGCTTTCCATTGAATTCCTAGAGTTTTGGCTGTACTACCGTTTTCAAATTTAAGAAAGTCTGTATCTAATAAGTCTTCCTTTTATATATCTTTTCTTATTTGGGGGTGATTGGATTAAATTTTCTTTAGGGGAAACCCTTTTAGTGTCTTGATCACTTGCGATAGTGATTCGCACGCTTATGAAATACTGTGGCTAAGCTGCATCGTGGAGGTCCCTGTGGCTCCAATAGCTGCTCTTCCCTTATCTCACTTACTGCTGCGGCGGATGGCGGTCGCATAGCACCTGACGCTTTTGGTGTAGCGATTTCGGACATTACCATCTCGGTGACCATTTGTAAGTCTTATACGTCCATTTCTATGGGAATGGCTATTAAGCTGCAATGGCCACACACCTAAAAGATCTGTTCACTGATGCATTTTTTAGTATCACGAGTAATACATTTAAAAGCATTCAAATTCAGGAACGTAAGTATTCGACAGACCACTTTGAATTTCACCTTTAGTTGAGAAGTATTCGCTGCACTGTGAATATGAACATATACTCACGTCTTCGATTCTATTTTTAGAAAGTCCCGTTAGATTTCCAGATAAAACTCTTTTACCATATAAAACTTTGGGAATTTTAAAGACAATTCGTTAACATTTTGTCAAAATAACACTTAAAAGCTTGCAAAACAGGTATGCGTTGATTGCTGGGAGAGCGATCTATATGACCAAAGATTGACCACTGCTATAATGGCAATAGTAATAACTGAATGAACTCCAACAATTACGATTGATAGCGGAGAGAGATAAGCGGAAGTCGTATTCATATTGGATAATGTTCTACTCAGATCTTTGTTGCAATTGGAGCAGTTAACACACGCTTAATTAAACATTACCAAATAAAGTTTTAATTAATATATTGAAACAACCAAATCATTTTATTTAACTTACGCCCAACGTGGGTCCTAGGAAGTATTATTATAATAAATTCTGTTTATATTCCTTACGGAAATAAACGTTTAACAAGTTTTTAAACAAACTTAATGCTGCAAGTCCTTAATAAAGGACTTGACCTTTGATGGCATTGGAGGAAGGAGAATAAAGAACATTATCAAGAGTGAAAAAAGCACCACGTGGAAGCTGAAGAACGAAGCAACAACTGTTATCAAGCAACGAAGCCACATTTATATTAAATTCAATATTAACAAGTAAGGAAGGGTTAAGTTCGGGTGTAACCGAACATTTTATACTCTCGCAATTTATTTATTTAACTTTACTAATATTCTATAATACACAATTTGACCCACATATTCGTCATATATATTGTATAAAGTCCATTGAAAGTTGTAAACCCTAATATTAGGTTAGAAGCACCGAGGTCCTCATGTTCAATAAATAGGGCCTTGAAAACCTATGATCCGATTTCAGCGATTTTTAGAAAGGGGCTGCCACACTATAAATGCAGAATTTATGCAAAGTTCAGATTCAGGTCGACTTCAAAGTTCTGGTATATAGGAAGTAGGCGTGGTTATGAAGCCATTTGTCCTATTTTCACAACATATCATTGGGATGTAAGGAAACTATTACAAACCAATTTTCATTGAAATCGGTCGAGTAGTTCCTGAGATATGGTTTTTGACCCATAAGTGGGCGATGCCAAGCCCATTTTTCAATTTGGAAAAATTCTGAGTGAATCTTTTATCTGCCATTTCTTATGTAAAATTTAGTGTTTCTGGCCTTTTTCGTTAGTGATTTTCACTTTTAGTAATTTTCAAACTAACCTTTGTATGGGAAGTGGGCGTGGTTATCATCCGATTTCTTTCATTTTTGGACTGTATTAAGAAATGGCTAAAAGAAACGACTGCAGAAAGTTTGGTTTATATAGCTTTATTGGTTTGCGAGATATATACAAAAAACCTATTCGAGGGTAGGGCCACACCTACTTTTCCAAAAAAAATTACATCCAAATATGCCCCTTCATAGTACGATCCTTTGTACCAAATTTTATTTCCATAGCTTTATTTCTTGCTTAGTTATGGCACTTTATGTGTTTTCGGTTATTGCCATTTTGTGGGAGTGGCAGTGCTCCGATTTTGCCCATCTTCGAAAGCAACCTTCCTATGGTGGCAAGATATAAGTGTGCCAAGTTTCATCTTAATATCTTAATTTTTACTCAAATTACAGCTTGCACAAACGTCAGACAGACATTCGGATTTTGACTCGCCTCGTCGCCCTGATCACTTTGGTATATATAACCCTATATCTAACTCGTTTAGTTTTGGGTGTTACAAACAACCGTTATGTGAACAAAACTATAATACTCTCTTAGAAACTTTATTGCGAGAGTATAAAAACAATTTGGATTAAACAACGGAACCAAAACTTAGCTCAGTAATTTTACTATAAAAAGTTTGTGAGTTTTTCTTGAAAATGTTTTGATGAACAAAAATTATTTCATTTAAAATCATGTACTAACCTCAAGTGTTTGTTATTTGAATACGTTTGTGAATTTTTCGTTAGAATTTTTTTATAATTAAATTGTATTTCATTTAAAACCACGAGTTTAACATAAAGTTGATGTGCGACTCCCAATTAGCTGACCTTGTTTTTTCTAACCTGATTTTTCGTTACCTGAATTTGACGGCAAACAAGAACATGATGTGCCATGGAGACAAGCGGCGCACACGGCCTACAAATTATATGAAAGGTATGACGGAAGTGCAAAACACTACCAAGCGGTCGCAATAATAAGAAACAATTTTAGAGGCCCGGACGACACTGTTTTAGCTTCCTTTAACACCATGTTAAATTTCCGAGCCATAATAGCTAGACTTGACTTTATCTATGCGGATAAGCGACCAGTTTATTTGATCGAGTAGGAACTTAGTACTTTAAGGCAAGGGAGTCTGACGGTTGTAAAATTTTATGATGTAGTGGAGAGAAAGCTTACACTGCTTACTAATAAGACTTTAATGATTTGCGAGGGTCTCCTAGCGAATTCAATAAATGAAAAATACAGAACGGATGCGTTACGTATTTTTTTATTCGGTTTAAGAAAACCCAATTGTGATATTTTCAACAAGTCCAGCTGACTTACCGACTGATTTAGCACTTGCTCAAGAACTAGAGGCAAATCATGAACATTATACGTTCGCTTCGTATTTTTCGAAGCGTTTTGACGATAATAGAAGAAATCAACCTTCCGATAATTTTCAAGGGTTTAGACAAAGACAATTTTCTCCAAAAACTGGTAACCAAGCACAGCATGCTAAACGCAGCTCAGATTTTGATAGGAATACTGGGCCAAAATTTCAAAGAATAAATGACATTACGCAAGATAATGTTGATAAAATTTCTTACGATGACGTAGCAGAGAATGAGATTAATGATATTGAAAGCGAGGAGAATTTGTTTATGGAAACCCCTGCTGCTTTGGGTTAGCAGAACAATAGGGGCTGAAAAAAGAGTTATTAAAATGTTAATAGAAACAGGAGCTTCAAAAAGTTATTTTAGGCCCTTTCACGAGCTAAAGCGGATTGTACCACTATCTAAACCATTTTTAGTAAAATCAATTCATTGCTCGACTAAAGTAATTAAGAAATGTAAAATAAATGTATTCGGAACAAATTCTGATTTTTTTATTTTACCTACCCTGATAAGTTGTGATGCGATAATTGGTCTTGACCTACTAACGCAGGTTATTTCCATAGGACCTAAAATAAAGTGAAATTACACACGGCTTTGGAAGTTATTTGGAAAAGTCATTATTTACTAAATTTACTAAAGAGATACATATTATAGAAATTAAACACTATAGCATACCTCTCGAAGTGAAAGGAAAGTTTTTAAAAATGATCGAGAAACGATCAAATGCATTTGCAGATCCAAATGAATATTTACTATAATACAAATATCGTTGCAGCCATTCGTACAAAACATGAAGAGCCCATGTATTCGAAAATATATCATTATCCATTAGATGTAGAAAATTTTGTGAAAAATTAAATAAAAGAACTTTTACGTAATGGCATAATAAGGCCCCCTAGTTAGGCCACAAGAAGAAGCGCTTGGTAATAGATTTTCGAAAATGAAATAAAGTAACTGTTGTTGACAAGTATCCAATACCAAATGTAGCGTCGATATTATCTGACAAGGGACATGCGCAATATTTTACAACAATATTTCCTAAAGCAATGTAAAGTTTGAGTTTTGTAGACTGACATTTGGTTATAAAAATGCGCCTAGCATATTCCAAAGGGCTATAGACGCCATCCTTACGGAACAAATAGGTAAAAGCTGTTATGTTTATGTAGATGACGTGATAATATTTTGACAAACAAAAGAACAACATATTGAATCCGTAAACTGGGTTTAAAAAGCCTGAATGAGCTAATATG